>NC_056574.1:16709361-16911861 GCF_018340385.1 Cyprinus carpio | reverse complement strand
TTCTCTAAAAAGCTGATGTTTCACCTTTCAGATCAGCAGTGATCGTCACAGGGTCCGTGCAGTGGCATTCAACATTTACAAAAGCATTTTTACCCGCCAAACAGTAGAAAAGCCTAAAACAATATCCTTAGGTTTATAAACTTTTTTTTTTTTTTTCTGATTGATTAAATATTGTTGACAGATATGCCAAATGCATGAAACTGAAAAGAAGTATGAATATCAAAACTCAGCATACAGCATGAAAAATGGAAATTATGTAGTTGTAAAAAACAACAACAACAACAAAGAAACTGCAGCTGAAAAGGCTGCTTTATGTATGTGATACATTCATCCATAGGGCTGTTGGCTCGAGATTGGTGGAAACATCTGCAGAAAAATGTGTGATGAGCTGCCACCCAAGCACTTTGGTTCACGATCAGATAACCCCTCACTACTATTAGGCATTGTAAGGTCAAAGCAGAAGTGCATGTTTTGTGGAGCGCTTTACTGGTAAACATATCAGACATAACTACTAAATGTGTATCAAAATGCTCTACTTTTCCATTTTGTTCCACTTTGATACTGCAATCATGTATACAGATGTTTCATCTACACCATCCCAACCAAACGGATTCACTTTGTGGTTATGATACACAAATGTAGCATTATATCAGCCTTATAGCAGTGTAATATTGTGCGGTCCGATAAGTGGTATGGATTAAAAAGAAAATTGGCAAAGCAGGGTAGCGTAAACTGTGGCCTAAAGGAAAATATGCCATTTCATTGACCAGTGCAATGTTTATCCATCAGAACGGTAAACATTAATTTAAGGACAGATAATATCACAGGAGCTAACTCCAAAATCCATGGTCTAAACCTGAATCATACACATTATAGATTTTTTTCTCCATTTTTAACAGCAAACGTTGCAAATAAAGAAACAGTATCTGTACATAGTTCATTTGTGTTTAGAACAAACTCAAATATTGGGAGAAAAACGGTCCATAAATTACAGTGGTCCTGCAGAAGAAATACTAAGGTTTCAGAAGTTGTCTGTCACTGTTGGATTCTTTTAAGTCTCACAGTACACAACAGCAAATCCACTGTCACAGGACTTGGCCATGCGGTAATCAAATACTAAAAATCCATTTCAACATACATATATATATATATATATTATATTTGCAATATATTCTCCTCTTGTTGCTTTAAGTAACATCTTTTAATTTTGGTACACAAACCTTTTTCCCTAAGTTGAAATTCACTGTAGTGTAATATTTATCCATTAGAATGTGATTTCACTAGATTAAGGATTCCTTCTGGTCCTGTTCATTGTGGTCCTTCAAAAATGAAAAAGACACAGGCAAACACTTGAGTAGATTAAGATTTTTGTTGGGCTGACACTCCCTTCCAGTAATCTAGAATGTCATGCAGGTCTTCATCCTTAGCAAACTGCACTTTTTTCCTCAGAGCGTGACCTGCTGCCATGTACTCCTCATTGTTGTGTCGCTTGCGATGGAGTTTAAAGCGCTCCCAGATGCTGTGCGATGGTTTGCAGTAGTACTCGGGACTAGACGAGTAACTGAGATTGTGGTATTGGGGAGAGAGCTGTGAGTAAGCCAAGTCTCTGGCACGAGGCCGCGTCAGGGGCTCCAAAATGGAGGTTTTCCGACTATCCGGTTCTTCCAACTCTACAATTTGGTGGGCATCGGGGTAGGAATGCCGATGCTCACTATACTGACGGATCTTCTCCGCCTCTGCTCTTAGTATCGCAGCTGTGGGTGTGATAGTCAGAATAGTTTCCCCTGTGGGTGAAGTTTTCTCTATGTACTTCGACTCTGACTTGTAGGGCCCCTCTGAGCGGTAAGGCCTTGGACTCCGCATTGGACCACCAGTGGCTGTACTCGGACGTTTCGGAGAAGCATCTGATGCATGATGTCTTTGTAAAGAGTGGTGGTAACTGTCCTTGTAGACAGGTGACAGGAACCCAGACTTGTTCTGAGGCTGCTCTGAGATCAGTACCAATTGAGGTTCAGCTGTTGACACAGCACCAGATTTCACCCCTTGGAAGGAGGTGGACTCTGATTTCAGAGCATCTATACAATTGGTAATAATCTGGTTGACCTTGTCTACTTCCTTTGCAATTGTCGAGATCTCAGCAACTGAGCCTTGGCTGTTGCCAGGCATAGACATTTCACATTCCCTTCGATCTGGGTGCTCCCCTGTTCTCACTTCTATGTAATTCCCTTTGGCCATTTTCGGAGTGTCGCTGATGTCTTGCAGTTTGTATTGCTCCATTTCACTGCCGGAAGGTAGATAGGGCATGCGGGTTATGCTCTCCCCAGCCATCATTTGCTTTTGAGACATCCTGGATATTGTCCCGCCCTCTAGCTCACCGCCATATTTAAGCTCAATTATGTTCTTCTTTAAGCTTCCTGCCTTTTTGTGCTTTTCATCTTGTTGTCTCTTTTTTCGCAAGCAATAGTAAACTACCCCTAAAACAATTACCATACCGAAAAGACATCCTAAGATAGTCATTATGTAGTGAGTAGCTTTTGCATTACTAGCTGCTTGCTCTTTTCCATTCCTATGCCCTGTGGATAATGTCAAACAAGTATGATTGAAACGCAATGAGTTTCTTATGGAAGCCACACAGTAGGTGTAATCGGTGTGGGGTTTCAGGTTTTTCAGTTCAATGTCCTCCTTCTGCCTCTTCAGATTCTGTATAACAGTGAAGAAGCTGTTATTGTACAGGACAAGGATGTACATCTTCTTGTAGGGGTAAGGGATCTGAACAGTGATTTCTGCGTTCGTGTGAGACACTTGCTTGAGTTTCATGATTGGTTTCACATCTAAGTCTATGTATGTGGGACTGATGCTGATTTCCTCTGGCTCAGTTCCCGAGGGACAGTCTTCCAGCCCACAAGGTGTAGAGTCTGGAGGGTAAGTGGTGGTCTCAGTAGGCACAAGGATATACGGAGTTGCGTAGCCCTCCGTGCACACAGTGGACAGCATATGCAGAGCATTCCGGTATGTGGGATTGTTCGGATTCTGACTTAGGAGACTGTAGCCCGAGACTCCTGCAGGAGAATCGCACACCATCCGTTCACTTGTCCTGTTGGGAAAGACAGAGAGCCACTTAACGAACCCCAAGAGCTCACAGGAGCAATTGAAAGGGTTGGTGTAGAGTTCACAGGTGGTCAGCTTTGTCAGGCTGGTGAAGGTGGACCCATCAAGCACCTGAATGCGGTTCATGGAAAGGTCAATGTTTTCTATGTTTGGGCACTCCCAGAAGGCATTGGGTGTCACAGTCTCAATCAGGTTGGCCTGGAGGTAGAGGTACTGCAGCTTTCCCAAACCCCTGAGAATCCCTTCGGTTAAGTTACGCAACTTATTGAAACCCAACTGGAGAACCTGCAAGTTGAACTGGGCTGAAAAAGCCCCATCCTCAATGTAATTAATCTCATTCTTGGTCAGATTCAGGTATGTGAGGTTGGTAAAGCGGCTAAGGGCAAAGTAGTGGATGCTCTTGATCTTGTTCTCATTCAATCGAAGGTCCACTATAGTGCTGTTGATATGCTGAGGGATGGCCTCATAGGGTGGCTGGTTTTGGCTGCAAATGGCCAGCCATACAAAGCCCTTTTCACCTTCTATGAGCCAGCAATCCCCCCTCACTCCACTTATGTGAGTCAGATAGATTATGGCCAAAGACCAGAAGAAGGCACTCTTCACCATGCCTCCATTACTAGCTTCTGATGCCCTCCTGGAAGCCATGAGCGATGCCAGTTGGTAGCAGCTTGGGGTACCACTTGAGTTTGAACTAGGCTGGATGGAGCCTCACAGTATTTAAACAGGGTAATAAACCCTTTCCCTTTAGCCAAGGGATAAAAATAACCAGTCTCTGGTCCAGAGAATTATTTCAAATGAGTTGGGTGGTTCTGCACTGATATGCCAGCCCCTTATTAAACCTGCTGACCATAGCTTATGCATTTACAGGTTAAGTCTCCAAAGGAGAAGTTTTCATGCCAGTGGAGTGCTAGAGCTGGGTCTTAGTGTTTCACCAATTCAAAATGGCCGGTGCTTATTTCCCCAGGGTAGAGCATTGTTGATGGCTTTCATCCTCTTGTCTTTTCTTCTCTTTCACCATTTTAGTATCATTTATCGGCCCAGAGGTACACCCTGAATAAGAAAAGAGAAAAAGGAAGCATTGACTGACGCTCACAAAGTTTTTAAATTAGAAAAGCAATATTCGAAATACAGTTCAACTTGCCACTGCAGTAATGACGTTTCATATCATATAAGAGGCCTGTTATGTATGTGTGCAAGCTCAAAGGAATAATTAATCAATTTCATTGTATTTATTTTCCTGACATCTTACTCATATGTCTGTGGACCTGTGGAAGGTAAAATAAAAACTTTGTTATCTGACCATCAATTTATTTCACACACAATTTCACTTCCCTTCTGTTCCTGTGACATATTGCTATTATCAGAAACCATTGGCCAATTTCCTCCTGACAGATAAAAGAAAGCAAAAGTGTCCCTGTTCTTCCTCCATTAACTCTGAGACCATCAAAATGAGCAAAACCAATACTTGGGGGATAAAACAGATAAATTACACTTAGTCCTTTAAAATGTTCATGTGAAAACAACCAATGGTTCTTGAGACCAGTTTATCCAAATCAAATGCATCCATATTGCAGAGTTTGGATGAATTGCATCTAATCTTATATACTTGATTTATAGGATATACTCAATTTGGAGAAAAAAAACAACAAAAAAAACACCTGATCAATTACTAAACACAAAACAATTTCATCATAAATTCTAGTACGGGTGAGATAAATTCAATATTTCACAAGTTGTTTTGCTTCCAAAGTCTTATGCAAGCTATTTCTTGATACTCATTTATATTGAAATGAAATACTCAGCTATGAAGCAGAAGGTAATCAAATGGGAATAGTATTTATTTGAAAGACACTGCCCTCACAGACAGAAGGTACATTTCCTGGGATGGTAGATACAAGAGGGAGCTTCAGTTCACAGTCATCCCAGGCAGGCTTTGAAACCACATTGAGACAGCTCTAAGCAATGTTGGCTGTATCACAAATCATTTTGTGAGTTAAGAGAGGATGGGAACTGGTTTGAAAGCAAAGGCATTTCTTTCCACTGCACTCCTTCTAACCATGGACATAAAGGCAATTGCTGTGTGTGTTTTATGTGTGTGCATGTGTGTTTGTATTTTGCAATAACCTGAGTGCCATGAATTATTCTTATTTCGCTTTACTACTACAGTAAAGGAACAATATATTGTCTAGTAACTAAAGACCGCTTCGTCCTCTATTGGTATCACCGCAATGTCAAGTAATAGTAGTAAAGAACGTTACCTACATTATCCATCTAATATGAATAAAACTATGCTATATTACATCCATAGACTGTGTTAGAAAAGAACACAACAATGGCAGCACAAAATGAAAGTCATTCATTATTGCACCGTGTCTCCTTGAAGCTGGTGAAAGCTCCTAAAAGCCTCTTCGCTAGATGGAGGAATTATGAGTAAAGACTTGCACAATATTGAATTCTTTACAGAGATTTCCACTGCACTAAAAACTCATTCTAATTACCCTGTCTGATTGACCCACTTTAAGCCGTAACTTCAGCAGCTACTTGCCCTGTGAAAGCCACAATGTCTGGCAGAGAGGGAGCACACTGATTTTACACAAGCAAATTATGCAAGGAGGGCTTTCACTGAAGAGGAAAGAAGCATTTGTCAAGTGCATAGATGGACATGGTTCATAAAGCTCTCTATGGAAGACAGTGGATCAAAGATGGGATTTTACTGGGCTTTGCCTGGGTTTCTCCCAAGTGATGCATTGGTTTGTCTATGTGTAAGATCACACTAAAGTGTACAGCACAAATTACATCTCATACATCTTATTAAATCTTTTTTAATCATTGTCACTCAAATGAATTTTAAGGATTTAAAGGAATCCAAAAGTCTGAGTAAACAATTTAAACAATTTAAAATCCCATTTAGACCTGTAAATAAATAGTTTAAGGAAACAAAAAATAATGTTAACAGAAAGAAGAATAAATATTTCAATGTCAGTAATCAGCACTGTAACACTGACCATGTGACTGTACTGATTGTCAGATTTTCTTCTTATTTATTATATTAATATTTATTCCACTGAAGCTCAGGATGCTCTTTGGATCATCTCAATTCATGTTGGAAAACATGATGATTAGATTTTACACACATTTGTGGAGTTCA
Source organism: Cyprinus carpio (assembly GCF_018340385.1). NCBI lineage: Eukaryota > Metazoa > Chordata > Actinopteri > Cypriniformes > Cyprinidae > Cyprinus > Cyprinus carpio. Next base: position 16,905,605 of record NC_056574.1, on the reverse strand, counting down.
TGCAGCTTTGATTGCTGATGTCTTGAAAGCAAAATAATGTGATGCCAAATCAGAAAGTATAACTTGTTTTTTGTTTTTGTTAGATTTTCACTGAAATTGTTATTCTGATAAAATTAATATGTAATTCATAATATGTAATTATTAGTGTGTTTTTTTTTTTTTTTTTTTTTTGCTTATTTATAGAAAGCAAAATAAAAGCATTTTCATTCATGGTCTCAGTTTTTTATAGCACTCTGAATCAGAGTGATTTAGAGTATATTTTTTTTCTTTTATCAGTACTTTACTTCACTATTTATTTTCTGACAACTTTTTACTTTCACTCCTTACATTTTTTACACAAATATCTGTACTTTCTACTTATAACATTTTCAAACCAGGCTCATTACATTAGTTCGTTGCGCACCTTTTTCAACCGATTGTAATACAGAAAACACAACCCCCCAATGGTCTATTATTTCCTGGCTATCACAACCATAGACGTAGGCTAGTCTATGAAGTTACCACAGAGAAGGCAGAAGGGAGCAAAGAGAATGGCTAACGTTATGGATGAGACTGATAAATTATAGACATTCCCAGGGCTGTACAGTGCGACACATCATGTTTGCTATGAAAAAAAAAAAACGGTCTAAGCGATGAATAAATTTACCACAGTAGCACACGTGCGATACAATTTTGCAATGTGTGTGAGCCTGTTTACAAACCTTTTGTCAAACAAAAAGATAATTTCATGACATGTATTTAGTCCAAATTCACTTAATAACATCAGATACATGTATGAAATAACATCCTTTTGTAATCTGGCATGATGGTTTCATATCAGAAAATGGTGCAGAAATCATAATATTCTGTTCAGTGATAGAAGTCAATTAACACTGCATTGCAAATATACTTTATTCTTATAAAAATACCAGAGATGGCCTGAAGAACACAGATAAACCAAATATTGTCACAATGGTATGTTTATTGTATTGATAATTCATCAGGTAAAACATCTCTATCTGCATTTTTTAATTCAAAGAACACAAAATATACATTTTATATAAGTGCAAGAATTAAAAATTATGAATACAATACAAGAATGAATAGAAGAAAAGAAGAAATAAAAAGCTCGCAGGGGAAAAAAAGTCATATAAAAATCGAAATAAAGGTGAAGTGAAGTACAAAAATAACAAATAAAATTTTAAATGCAATTTAATTGAAAATAAAATTTACAGTATGTCACTTCAATCTTGCCATTTTTAAAGCAGCATAATAAAGGACAAGAGGCAGAATCACGCTACAATCTAGGAGGTGGCCTAGGTGATGGCAAATTGATTAATTTATTTATTTATTTTGTCAGCTTAGTCTTTTCTCTGCTTGTGTTCTACATGGTGGTTGTTCAGCCTGGATACATTCATTAGCTAACAAAATTTGAATAGTGAGTTATTTTGTTTTAATGTATTAATATGATGTGCGGTCCAGTTACCAACATGACACTAAAACAGGTAGTAGTAATGGCTACTTTTGACTTAAGTACATGTCAGAGCCCATATTTTTTACTTTAACTTGAGTAAAATGTGTAGTCAGTACTTCAACTTTTACCAGTCTTTTTAAACATCAGTATCGTACTTCTGCTTAAGTGAAGGATGTGTGTACTTTTGCTATCTCTGCTCTGAATCTATGACAAACACAACATAAATAATATTTTCCCATATCTTGTTGTTTTTGTTCACAGGAGTTGATAATATCATCACAGCAGCTAGTGATTGACATGCAAGAGTTGGACAAGGAAACAATCAATGTGGTTATTTATAGAAATATGTGTGTACACATGACAAGTATACCCGCATTTCCTCCTTTGAGACTTCAAGCTTGCAAGATTCTCTGTGTCTGGCACTGAATAATTACATTCATGACAAACTATGAAACATTCAAGTGAATTTTTGTTTGTTTTTTGTTTTTTTTTTGTTTTTTTATAAATATTGCTAGTTTCATCAGACTGAGAAAGACACTTGTCATAATCTGCATGTGCAAATAAAAATGTGGGGGGAAAAATGCAAAAATGTAACATTCAAACTTTAATTTACTTGTACATAAACTCCATAATAATATTTTTTATACCATTGTAGCAATTTAAATGCAGATCTTGTCAGTCAAATGAAAAATCCATTTGCTGTGGACTACTTTTCAACGACATGCAAATACAACAAATAATACATTGACTTCTAAAACCAATGTTTGTTTAATTAACAGTTTACTTGTCTGCCACAAAAAGTGCAGTGTCTTAAATTATGTTAATTTATGGGCACTTCTCAGCAAATATTGACATAGGCGGCTAATTAATCAGCAAGCATATGATGCAAGTAATTTCATTCCATTTTCTTTTGTTTTATTTTATTGGTAGTCAGCCCTAATTTTTATTTATGCCTGTGGACCGAAGCCAACATAATCGTATCCCATTTCTTTTAACTGATACTTCCCTGCCACTAAACTGCCACACTGCAATCAATTTAGGATCCTCATTTGGGTAAAATTCAAACAATTCTAGAACATGCTAGTGAAGAAATTTTCCCATGCAACCCAATTACAAAGAGAATTGTGAATATATTTTCCTGGTGTTCACATTCTTAGGTGTGTGAAAGGCAACCGGGCCACTGTAATATAGTATATTAAAAGTAAGTAGGGTGGTGTACTTGGAATTTAAAAAAAGACAAAAAAACATAAGCCTTTCTCTAGAGAGCTCCTATTATTTCAGCACTTCTCTGAGGTAAAAAAAAAAAACAAAAAAAAAAAAAAAAACATAAAATATTTGTTCACGAGTACCATGCCCCTGCCTCGCCTGCTCACGGCCCATATATTTCTATGGCGACTGATAGGACAGTGACAGGACAGGCAGGTGACAGGATGATAGACAGCTTCATCATGGCACACTGCTCTCTGGATGGTTTAATCCTCTGCCCGAGCCACTCAATGGTTTCAGCTGGCCTGTGCAAACAGATATCCTGCTGTCCAGAATGGCAGCTGCTGACACGAGAGCCCTCTGTGTCACGGGCAGGTGCAGAGCAGGAAACTCAGCAGGTGGATATATTCTATGGTGAATGGAGAGCAGAATGACAGCTCAAGGTAATGTAGGCTACAGCACCGATCAATCAGATCCATCAATGACACTTAAAGGTCAGAGGTCATCTTCTTAGTCAGATGACCTTTCTCTGTTTTGTTTGCCTTTTTTTCAGACCTGTGCGCTGGTGTCTATGTTAATATGATTGAAATCAGACATTTAAAAGATTAGCCCAGGGACAAGCCAGCTGTGCACTGACTAACTTTTAGCATAGGATATATGGTTCCCTTTCAGTTAGTCACATTCAATGTTACATCGACACTGACATTAGGCGTCTCACTTGGGAGATCCAATAACCTCTCAGTAGTAAAAACAGGCCAATGAATATTGGCGAGGGGAATTTGCATGCCCAGCCACTCCCCCATAAACACGGGTATAGAAGAGGGTGGCATGCATCCACTCATTCAGATATTTGCTTCAGAGTCAAGTGGTTGCCCATGTTTGAGCTGTCACTCTCCTCTAAAAGAGTAGAAGAGAAGCGAAAACTCTCTTGCTGCTGCTTCTATGCTCTCACTGCAAAAGCATAACCATGGCGATGCTGCAATCATGACTCTCCTTCTTTGTGAAGGCTTGAATCCCCTCTGCCACTACTCAGCCTCGCACTGGCTAGCACTCTGGGAGATCAGAGGATTATAGCTCAAGCTTTCTGCCGGGTCAGTCCCCACAGACCCCCCTTTCCTCTTGCGCGTCACGTACCGTTGAGCTGATCCATCTCATGACCTATCTTGTGTGTTATTCAGGGCACCTGAGGAGGATCCGATTTCGATCTTTTCATATGTAGGTTGTGCCAGTGTTCTGAAGGATGAAGGCTTAGCTCAGCGTCACCCCTTTGGGCTGATTCCTCAGTCGATGCCTTTCTTCCGGGAAGTGCAGGGGAGGTAATAAAGTTTTGAAAGGCACCTTTTTACTGCCCAAAGTTGCTTCCCAGCCTCCTCCACCCTCACTACTCTTGACTACGACTTACTTGTTATTAGTCACCCTTGACTACGACTTACTTGTTATTAGTCACGCCGCCTCCACCCTTCATACGATGACCATCCTGCAAATATATCAGGCCAAACCACTGTAGTGCACAGGGTAGTTCTGAGCCAGGGTTGATGCAGGAACTGCGCACAGTGACCGCGCAGTGATCGATCTGAAGGACACGTACTTTCACATCTCGATATTGCCTCGATGCAGACCCTTTTTGGGCCAGCTGACTCTCACGTTATCATGAGACCATGGCCTTGATAAGTGCCCGAAGTTCCCACCACTCCTTTCCAGGACCAGGTGGTGAACTTGCAAGTGCTGCCTTTTTGAGGAGGAAGATCCAGTCCTTGCACTGCTGTGTCATTTTCGCATTAACATGCACCACACATAGAGCTTTAGAAGTTCTGACCAGCTCTTTGTGTGCTTCGGAGGACAGTGGAAGGGGAAGACTGTCTCCAAAGAGGGGTTGGTCCACTGGTGTACCAAACACAAGGTGAGCCAAGCCCCCAAGGAGTGAGGGGTCACTCCACTCAGAAGGTCGCCTCCTCATTGGTGCTGGAACATGGTACCTCTCTAGCAGACATCTGTAGAGCCACAGGATCCTACAGCACCCTTCAGCTGTCAGGCTCAGCGGAGGAGCCTGACGCTAGGCTCAGTACTTGTGTTTGCTTGCCCCTTCGGTCAGCCCCTGTACTGAGCTTGGTGCCCCACATGTAGTGATTCCCTTTTGGTAATCCCCTGTGTGTATTCTTTCATGGTAAGGTTTCCCTGTTGGTAAACCTGTGTCTTCCCTTGAGATAATTATTTCGGTTTAGTCTCTGCTTTGGTAGCAGTTCCTCCCCTTTTAAGGCAGGACCAACCTAGTGGTAAGAGAGTTTGACTCCTAACCCTAAGGTTGTGGGTTTGAGTCTCGGGCCGGCAATACCACGACTGAGGTGCCCTTGAGCAAGGCACCGAACCCCCAACTGCTCCCCAGGCGCCGCACTGCTCCGGGTATGTGTTCACAGTGTGAGTGTTCACTGCTGTGTGTGTGCACTGTGGATGGGTTAAATGCAGAGCACGAATTCTGATTATGGGTCACCATACTTGGCTGCATGTCACGTCACTTTCACTTTCATATGTACTACTGCACTGCTGGTCAGTCCATATGGGTACTATCCACATGTTACCTTCCATAGTGGTTTCCATTGCATCCTTCTCCACACAGACTTAGACATGCTTCCCCAGTGAAATGCAACTGGTCATGGCTGGAACTGAGATAGCTGAAGCACTCTTTCATTACTCTGGGTAAAGAAACAGCAGCTACGACCCTCCTTGCTGTGAGTACTGTCTTTTTAGTCCCGTTTCGGCCTGAAAGACTATTTGGCTCAAAATGGGGCACTGGATAGATGTGACCTGGGATGCCAGTTACTTGGTACGCGAGAGCTTGCCTACATCTGCAACACCAACCCTTGTAACACAGTTCAGTGGTTGAGGCATTTTCCATAGGGACGAAGGAGGGAACAGAGACATGACATCCCTCCTGCTACAACTTTGAACTACACCGCTGAACAGCTGGGACATGGTCTCAGATTCTCAGCACATACCTGAATGAGTTGATACATGCAGCCCTCTTATATACCTGGGTGTACGGGGGAGTGGCTGGGCATTCAAATTCCACTTGCCAATGTTCATTGGCCTGTTTTTTACTACTCAGCGGTGATTGGGATTCCCCAATCAGACCCCTAACGTCAGTGTTGATGTAACATCTCCATTCCCTCCTTCAGGGAATGAGGGTTACATACGTAACTGAGATGTTCTGTATTTAAAAAAAAAAAAAAAAAAAACATTTCACAAGGATTGTCTTTTTATTACTCAATGAACCTATGTACTTAGTTTCCCTTTTGCAACATCACACACTAGGGGTGTTTGTTTAGACAAACAGTAAAAATATGTTTAATTTGGTGTGTCAGACTCAAATCTGTCTAGATTTTTGTAGTGTGAAGAGCACAAAAATGTAAAAAAAAAAAAAAAAAAAAAAAAAATTAAGAAAAATTCTCCACATGAATTTTACAAACCTGATTTAAACCATTTTTTATTTTCTATCTATATAATAAATTAGGTAAGATTCCGTACTGTTTTTCGTCATTCAGATGACGTTAAGCAAGTCTAACGTCATAGAAAGTGTGTGATATTGTCATTTTCATTCACATACTCTTTACTGATTTGACAGTTACTGTATACTGAGTAGTAGTGAATATTAAATGAGTCAACAAATGTTTGCCTATGGCACTTATACAACTATTCACATATTTGGGGGTTTCTGAAAAAAATACTTTTATGCTCACCAAGGCATTAATTTGATGAAAAATACAATGAAATAGCAATATTGTGGCATAGAATTACAATTAAAAACATTTGTTTTCTAAAAAATATTTGTTTTCTATTTGAATATATTTTAAATATATTTCTTTATTTTTCTATTTTAATACGTTTAGTTTCTGTTTTGTTTTTTGTTTTTCCTCCAGTCTTCAAATGTCCTTCAGAAACCATTGCTTATTAATTGCTCAAGAAACATTTATTATTATTAGTCAGTTTAATACATTTTGTGGAAATGGTGATACTTTTTTTCTTCAGGATTTTTATTTATTTTTTATTTTTTATTTTTTTAAGTTCAAAAGAACAAAGTTTATTTGAAATATAAATATTTTTTAACTTTAAAAAAGTATTTACGGCACTTTTGATCTATTTAATTTATTTTGATTTATTTAGATTTTGCTGAATAAAAATGCTAATTCCTCTAAAATAATTATGTAATATCTTATTGACTTTTGAAATGTAGTGTAAATTACTTAAATCATTTAGAGTCTTCACAAACAGACTTCAATTCATGCCAACCAAACTGAAACTAATGAAGTGGCACCCAGAGGCTTATAGAAACTATAAGTGAGTGTGTATTTTTTCATTGCCAGTGACAACGCAAGTAGCAAATGTGGTGATATCCTCACTTGTTTCTCATCCATGTAATCTCAGTTGTGTGGACACTTTCCACTCACATATTCTCTGTCAATGTTGAGCTTGTATAAACAGAAATTTATTTGGTACAGTATGTTGAGTAATTTACACAAAGTAAACAATGACCCGCCGACTAGTAAAAAGTCATAAATGCCCTAAAGCAAAGTTTTGATCTGAGAATTTGAGGTTCATAAAATTATGACTCATAAAAATGAGTCATAAAAGTCATAAAACTGCATTGCCTACAAACAAAAGTGTTTGAATAAATCCATTTTTGATCCATTTCTTGACATCAGGACAGAGTCACAGAGTAGCCAGTGTTAACAATTGTTTTGTCTGAATCCTGAGGGAGGGATTATATGGAATTGTAATTCAGTGTCGGTTGCGTTTGTGTTTGGAATTAACAGTGGTTTACCAACAATGCACATTTATATCCTAAACTCAAACATTATGCCAAGCATTACTGCCTCCCTTCCCGCAAATTTGAGCCCTCTCATCATTCTATTCTTCATGTTCATCCACACATATTAATGACTCTCGCTCTGCATATGCCATTAGTGGCTGCTGGCAGGCAGGGTTACGGAAATTCACTTTGTTTTAAGGGGTGCCTGAGGAAGAGCACAAACATCCATGTGTTGAGAGCGGCTTGGCATGAGCTATTGGATGGATGCAAAATTGGTTGGACTGAAAAACCTGTCTGGTTGTGGCCAGAGCCTCTCACGTCAGTAATGGTGCTATGCAGTGACATGATCATAGTTTGGGTAGGAACATCATTTGATATGGATCCTGAATCTCTCTGAACAGATGCTTCCCATACAAACAGAAAGAATGAGGCAACTGTGGTATAGGGACTGGAATTCACTTACGGTCCTAAAGGGATAGTTCACCCAAAAATGATAACATGGAGCACAAAGATTTTTTTTTTTTTTTTCAAATAATTCTTACACAAATCATCACACTGTATTCTCACATATGACTTAAACAAATGTGATTTGAATAAATAATGAGATTCAAGAGCTGTAGCCTACAAAGCTTTTGCTTAAATTTCTAATTTTCTTAAAGGGGTGGTTGATAGTGATTTCACTTTTTTAACGTTAGTGTGTATTATTGCTGTTTGAGCATAAACAATATCTGCAAAGTTATAATGCTGAAAGTTCAATGGAAATGGAGATATCTTTTAAAATTCTGGCAGTTTAATGCCAACAAAAAGGGCTCGTAGGGACTACAACAAGTTACTTCCCGAGTTTGTGACATCACAAACCCTGGAATTTACATAAACCTCCCCCCCAGGAACACATGCAACAAAGGGGGCGGGGCCATGCAGCGCTGCTTTAGAGAAGGGGAAGAGTTGTTGCCATGCCGCCAAAACTAGGGGTGCATGAAAACATCTGATTATATATGAATCGCTATTCTGTCCTCTAACAATTCTAATGGATTCACAAGTTTCAAAATCAATGTTCCAAAGCAGCGGTTCTTAATACTTTTCTTTGCATCCCCCTGCTCTGCATCTCTCTCTTTCTCTCATTCAGATCATCAGCTCTTCAGCTCGAATAAACTGTGTTCCAATTACACACTTTATGTGTTTTGACAGACAGATATTTTTCACATAGCTATAAGAAGCGTTAAACATGGACTCGTGTGCGGTTGCCGTACTGTATTAAAGCTTTAACTAGGATATATTAAAATTAATGTATATTAAAACCTAACATAAGCAGTAGCATTTACAAATAACAGCGTATCCAAAAGAATGAGACAACAATAAAACAAAAAACGTACCATTAAGAGCTGTTCTTTGCAATCCTCTTCACTAATATTCTCTGGATCTCAGTTGGGCTCAAATTGATAAGCAATATAGACGACATCATTGTTTACAATACAACTGGAGCACATGTCGCTAAGGTGAGGGGCGGGACATTTAGACGCACACTAGGTGCGAATCTAGCGAATCACAACACACTGTACCAGCTAACCAATCTCAGCCCATCGACTATCTCTGAGGGAAGGGCTTCATAAAAACAGGAAATGATCAGAGCGTTCATAGGAGAAGGGACAGAGCAGTGTAGAATAAAGGTAAATTATGTGAAAAAGAATGCTTTTTTACAAAAAATAAATAAATAATAATAAAAAATAAAAAAAACGAAGCATTAACACGTTAGCCTGCACCCCATAAACACAATCAAGCCTAGGAAAAAAAATCAGTCAACCACCCCTTTAATTACATTTGTCATACAAAGCTATTGTATGATTCCAAAATGTGAAAAAATCGTGCACAAGACATTTGGGTAATAAAAATATAGAAATGCTAAATAACAGTGCTCACACATGGGTAACTTTAGATTAGGGAATAATATTCACTATTAAATAGTTGGTTTTTAGCATGCATATTAGTAGCATATAGGCTGTTTATTAGTACTTATAAAGCATATATTAATGCCTTATTCATGACCATAGATCACTTAACCCTACCCCATACCTAAACATAACTACTATAACAACTACCCTACTATCAATAAGCAGTAAAATTGGTGTTTTCTGAGGGAATAGTGTTAGTTTGTTAATAGTGAATGTGTTCCTAATCTAAACATATACAAATATAAACACTATTCTCCTTTCATTGGAAAAATCACACCATACAGGTTTAGAACAGCATGAGCGACCTTTACTAAACGTATTTAAAGACTGACAAACTTCTGCTATTTCTTACACTTTTCAAGTATTCAAGTATATTTAAGTATTCATTATTAGCTGTTTCAATAATAAGCTACGGAATTCATAATTCTTTTGAAGAAATATTGCTTATGAAACGCATCAAACTAAAGTAAACCCAATGGGAAAATCTATCACTTAAAAGGTTTTTGACTACATAGGTGAATCTGAATTCCTGCAATTTCCAAAATCACAATGTCAAAATCACAATCACCAAAACCATCTAATGAACATGTGCTGATCTTTAGAGTGTGTGTCAAGAATACGTTTACTAAAATATCTGGATTTCTGCATTGATTACTCATAAAATGTGGTCTGACCTTAATTTAATTTAATTACATACAAACACTATCTGCCTAAACAAATACCATAAACAAGTCTTCATTAATGATTTCATAGCCTTTTTCATCTTTGTGCATTATGTTTTTAAGGTCTTGTGAAAGCCTTTGGAATGGAGGCATGGTTTACACTAACAAACCTTCCTTGAGAAGAACAGATTTGTCAATAACCAGGATTTGTGTAACTTTATTTAAAGGGCAGGGCACCTGTGCAACCTACACTTCGGATCTTATCTCACTAATTGACTATAATTTGCTTTTGGAGAAGCACAGAGGTTCACTTTTTTTTTTTTTGGCAGCCTGTCTTGTCAATGGTCACTCAAACTCAAACTCAAACTCTTTGTATGTTATTAATTTAGTCAGATTGTTTCTCCATAATTGTACGTTTGATGAAGATCCCTAATTTTACGGAGAGAAACAGCCACATTTTATGAGTATCAATGCAACAATCTAGAAAATTTTAAAGGGTTCACAAATATATTCTTGCTCTTCTAAGTCAGAATATATATATATATATATATATATATATATTACCATTGCCATTTTCCAACTGTAATTTGTGATATCTACAAAAAAAAAAAAAAAATAGACCAGAGGAGGGCTCACTCAGGAATACTGGGATGATCTAAAAGCAATGAAACTCCTCCACGGTTTAGTCTCCAACTGAGCATGAAAAGAGAACAGAGGCAAATTATAGAGGCACTTTCCTCTATCCTTTACAAAAACTTTACCTACCAAACTCAAATGTCCATGAAATGAATATGAGAAATCCATCAGGGCAAAATGTGAAATGGGATGACTGATGGCTTTAATGGGCAAAAAAATCCTGCAACCCATTGTCCCAAGTCTATGACATTTAAAGCAACAAAATGGCAAAGGCCAAGAGTGTGTATAACCTCAGCCAGCAGGATACGGAGGCTAGACCCGCTTTAGGTAAAGTTCTGGGTAAACCAATAGAGACTGGGCTCATTAATATAACATAGACATGCTGTTTGTCCAGCCTGACTCACTCCAGTTAGACTGATTTTACCACAAAGTGCAGCATACATTACAGATGAGCTGCATAAATCATTAGAGCAAACATTGATTATGTTCACAATGGACACAGATAAAAAAAAAAAAAAAAAAAAATTTTCTGCATAAGCCATCATTTGCATTCACAATTGTTTCTCATGTTTTTGCTTGCATTTGGCTCCGAACTCCTTAAAAAACATACAGAATCTCTTGCAAATATTAATATAGAAGCTTCCATTAACAACTTAGGGCATGTGTTGTTGAGGAAGACTATACTCCACACTTAAATGAGCTACATAAATAAATGGTAATAGTGTCTGCAGGGACACTTCCTAGCTCCACTTTCTCCTCTGTCCATTCCTCATTAATAGCCTGAGTCTCCATGGTCCAGCGGAGGCCATGTGTGCTGTAGGCCAGAACAGTCTGGGTCTTCAAGCCAGACAGAGCCTCCTCTGGGAGTGCACAGCTGCTCCCTGGTCTGGGTGACATTTTGCTTTGGCGAGCATGCAGAGCAGTGATGGCTTATTCTGTTGTTCTCGGTGCACAACCTAATGAGGCGGCTATAGATAAACTAAAAGTTTTTCACCACACATTAAGCACTTGTGAAATGTTCTTTGTAATAACCATTTAAAAGCAAAATTGAATTAGTAAATGACAAATTAGTTTTCTTAAATATTTCAGTTGTTTCTAGTAAGTAATGTTTATTTCTATAGCACCTTTCAAGAGCAGGTGTCACAAAGTGCTTTACATATAAAAAAAAGATTAAAAATAGACATGACAATTAAAAGAAGAGATTGGACAAAAGCAAGTTTAAACAGGACAATTAAAAGAGCAGATTAGACAAAAGCAAGTTTAAACAAATAAGATTTTAGCTGCTTTTTAAAAATGTCCACAGAGTCCACAGATCTCAGTTTCAGAGGAAGAGCATTCCACAGCTTGGGAGCAACTGCTTCAAAGGTACAGTCTCCTTTTGTCCTCAATCTAGAACGTTGAACAACTAGCAGAATCTGATTTTAGTATCTCAGATTCCTATTGGAGTTATAGGGTTGCAGCATCTCTTTTATACACACAGGGGCTTGACCATGCAATGCTCTAAACACCATCACAAGAATTTTAAAATGAATTCTAAATTTGACAGGGAGCCAGTGTAAAAAAAAAAAAAATTGGGGTTATGTGAGATCTCTTTGGTGACTTGGTTAAAAGCTTAGCAGCAGCATTTTGAACCACCTGTAAGCGTTTCAGGGATGAATTATTGAGAAAAGTAAAAAGAGAGTTACAGTAATCAAGGCGGGAGGAAATAAATGCATGTATTATCATTTCCATCTCCGCTGTGGACACAACTGGCCTCAATTTTGCGTGTTTCTCAACCGATAAATATAATTATGAACCAAATAATTCACATGTTGATCAAGACTGAAGGCTTGTCCCATATGAACACCTAAATTATGAAGGATACATTTAACAGAATTTGATAAAGGACCAAGACTTTCCATCACTTTTGGGAGAACACCAGCTGGAGCTGAGATAAGTACTTCTGTTTTTTTCAGGATTTAACTGTAAGCAATTATTTGCCATCCGGGCTTTAATAGTTTATACAATTTAAAAGAGTAGACAGTTTAGCAATTTGATGAGGTTTAAAATAAATATATAGTTGAATATCATCTGCATAGCAATGATAAAGAATGCCTTCAAAATTACTTATCAGTTTCTCCAGAGGTTGCAAACAAAGCAAAAAGCAATGGGGCCAAAACGGAACCCTGGGGAACACCAAAGGACACAGGTGCTGTTGATGAGGTATAATTTTGAACTTTTACTGAGAAAGACCTGTCTGATAAGCATGACAAGAACCAATTCAAGGCTGTTCCAGAGATACCAACCTGCTGTCTAAGCCTCTCAACTAATATACAGTGATCACCTGTATTAAAAGTAGCAGTAAGATCCAATAAAACCAGTACAGAGCATTCTCCTGCATCACCTTGCATTAACAAATTATTTAAAACTCTAAGAAGAGCAGTTTCAGTTGAGTGCATACAACGAAAGCCATATTGGAATTTATCAAACACATTATAACCATCTAAAACAGCTGAGAGTTTATTTACAACAACTTTTTCCAGGACCTTAGCCATAAACTAATAGACTGCAAAGAAATTAAAGGGAGGGACTTTTGAGTAACTCTTCTTTCTTCTGCAAAAGACCACAGGAATCTTGCGTGTGTCTCCTCTAGAGCTTCAGTAGATATCTTAATGTCACACACTGTCAAAAGTCTGCAATCAAGTCATAGGATTCAATTTGAACTCAAATATTTCTCATTACATTCTTCCTAAACCAAATGATCTGAGCCAAATTTTATATTGTGTGGTAAATTTACATTTTCAAATGTTTGGGGTTGGAAGATTTTTTTATTAAATTTTTTAATCAGTTTGTGAAATAAGTTTCTTCCGCTTACCAAGGCTGCTTTTATTTGATCAAAAATACACTTGTACTAGTAAATACTTTTAAATATATATTTCTCATTTCATAGATGATTATGGGTAAATAAGAGCTCTAGAGTGACTGATAAAACATTTCTGAACTCTGATTTTTAACATCATGGAGCCTATTATAAATTCTATAACCCTGGTCACATACACTGTAAATTTATTCTTAGATCAAGTAAATAATGCTGAAAAACAATTGCCCTAGAAGAAATTCATGACAAATATTTCAGTTCATATTGACTTGACTGCAGACTGAGCAGTTAGTAAACAATTTAAGCTCTATATTTACTGTACGCCCACAACAATAATTATTTCGTTTACATAATGGAAGAAAGAAATATCAGAGGAAAGGTTTACAAAACAACTGAGAACTCATTTGGGTCTCCTTAGCTGTGAAAAAGCAACTTCTGAGCAATGATATTACCCTCTGAACTGGACTGTTTGCCAGAACATGCTCTTTGGCTCTAAAATACTAATAACTGCCTGTTAAAATATCATGAGAACATCTATAAATCTTCTGGAACTGCATCATAAACTGAATTCTACACATATAATAACTATTCAGAGCAGTGCTGGAGAATCCCATGTGAGTAGTGATTGCTGCTGCTGGAAATCCTGTTAGACTGAACGGAGCCGCTATTCTACTGTGCTCTTCTATAGAGCCTCGAGGGTTCAACAGTCTGTGATGAGAACATCACTCTTAGCAAAGTGCAGGTGGTTGGACCTTCATGCCTCACAGAGGACGCAGATACACTGACTACTGTAACTATCTCACCACCCAGGACCCATCAGCAGAACTGTCAGACTAAATCACAGCAGCGGTGGGAAACGTTCACAATTTAAAAGGGGTCATGAAATGTCAACATGTTCTTGATATTTACCCATATAAGAGGTTATGCTACAATAAAACATAGTGGAAGTTTCATACCTTAAAGCTTACTCCCCAGTTTAAAATATGAATTTTGGGTTTCTAACCTCCCCGTTTGTGATGTCATATGCAGTGCAATGTAGTTTGCCAATCACAGAAGTGGGCATTTGCTTGTGTTTCTGAAAGAGGTAATGCACTTTGAAATTAAGTGCTTGTGATGAGAGTCAAAATGAGGATGGAACATGATTAAGTTTGCTTTTTGTTTGATGCAAAAAAAACTTAGTTTATCCCAGAAACATATTGTATAAAGTTCTGAAAATGCATTTTACTTTCTTTCTAAATACAAATCCAAATCACAGTTCTATATCCTTTGTGCTACTGCAGATTCATTAATTCTTAATTGCTTTTTGAAGTCTGCACAACCTAAACCACAGATCCTTCCCATTGTTGCCCCCTCTGCCTCTTTTATATCTCTCCCTGCCCCTCCAATTACCCAAGTACCTCCTTTCTTCCTTGTAATTTCCCTCTAATTTTCAGACCCATCCTCCTCTCCATTCGTCTTCCTTCAGCGGCATTCTGAAGGTGTTTAAACCGCTCTGAGACCGTCCTGCTATGATGTTCTCCGGCTGATTATTTGAAGTCATTTCAAATTCATATGTGTATTACAGGAAAACATAAAAGAATTGCACAGAAGGGGTTCAGAGGTGCTGAAACAATTCAGTTGTAATGAAGCCAGCTCTCGTGGGAGAGGAGGACATTTGGCACATCGAACCGTCAAATTACTTTTGAGTGAGAGAGAATTATGAGGAGGTAGGAGTCGTGCTTCATTTGTATCAGATGGTATTAGGGTTGTACGTTAATTACCGGAGAAGAACTGGCTGGAAATGAGTGTCAATGGTCCTGCCCCAGCCAGACCTCTTCGTGTGAAGGGAGCTGGACTTTTTTCTTAAGACTGCTGAGACGCAATTTCATGTCCGGCTTTCAGGTTTGCCACAAACAGCTCAGTCAAGAGCACAAACTGCTTGGGGCTGCGCACACTAATTATCTTTATCTAATGTTACCTTGCTGATAAGTGAGCGTCATTGTGCCGATTCAGGGTACTTCGGATTCATTTGTTTTTGGGACAAAGTCTATTATTTCCTCATGCCCATTGGCGTCACCTACAAATTTAAACTGAAGGTGAAACAGATGACTCTCTCCATATGCTACACTTAAATCGTGTAGCAAAGGGAAGTCGTGGCCTAATGGTTAGAGAGTTTGACTCTGAGTCTCAGGCCAGCAATACCACAACTGAGGTGCCCTTGAGCAAGGCACCAAACCCCCAACTGCTCCCTGGGCGCCGCAGCGTAAATGGCTGCCCACTGCTCCGGGTGTGTATTCATTGTGTGTGTGTGTTCACTGCTGTGTGTGTGCACTTTGGATGGGTTAAATGCAGAGCACGAATTCGGAGTATGGGTCACCATACTTGGCTGTATGTCATGTCACTTTAAATGTGACCTAAGGATTTCTGCCAATTTCAGTTTCTTTCACAGGAATTGAATATTTAGATATGCTGTATGTATGCAGTGACTTTCTGGCAGCACATTAATGCTAAAGTACCTCAAGGACAGATCACTAGATATTGTGTATTTGATGAGTTTTAAAATAAGCATGTTATGTTAAGTTTTTTTTTTTTTTAATTATTATTATTATTATTATTATTTAAATATGACCTTTTTAAGCTACTGCCGCTATAATTACATTTTACACCAAATGAGTCTATATTATGCTTCTGGATTGGAAACATAAACAAAAATCTATATTTTTAGATCCATCAGATATAGAAGCTATAGTCGTGATGTCAAAACTTGTAAAAATACTTTGCCATGGGTTTTTTTTTTATGATTTTTATGAGTAAAACAAGGTCAGAAGTGAATATAAATTGAGAATACTTGGATGTTTTGCTCTACAACGTAAACTACATACAGACATACTGAAAACACGAATAAAACATTTGTTTGTAATAGTGAGTGTGTGCAGTTTACATGGTACAACATTAAAGGTGAAGTGTGTTATTTTGTTTTCATACCATACTTTTTCCTAATTCACTTAGAATGCTAAGACAACTATAAGTAAATCAAAGAGTGAAAAAAACTGTGGCACTATCAAGACACTGCTCTGTTTATGCAAACACCACGATCAGCCCAGCAACAACATCTGCTCAACCAATGGCACGAATTTGGGGCGAGTCCATCAATTTGACCATCCAATAGCACAAGTTTGCCTGATTGAAAACATTCATTATTTTTGTAATGACGATGCTAATGGTGCAGAAATTATATGCTTTGACTTTAAGCAACACAAGAAGGTACAATAATCATTTATGTTCAGGATTCATCCAACACAAGTGCTCATAAACCCTAAAATGCTTGAATGCAGCTGAGAGAACAAAACATTCAATGTCCCATATTTCCATCCCAACAGGTAATTAAACTTAAGGATATGACAATAATCAGGTTGTAAAGCTCCTGTTTCTCCATAGAAATGGTGTCAATCTATGGCTTGACTAATTTGATTCAGAACATGAAATGTGTGTG
The DNA here is from genome assembly GCF_018340385.1 of Cyprinus carpio. NCBI lineage: Eukaryota > Metazoa > Chordata > Actinopteri > Cypriniformes > Cyprinidae > Cyprinus > Cyprinus carpio. The sequence continues at coordinate 16,888,566 of NC_056574.1, read as the reverse complement.
ATGAACGGAGGAATGAGACCTGCAGGTTTTAATGCAATTTTCCAGACCATCAACTTGTTCACTCGGTGCTGTGGCCTTTGCGTGGAGCAGCTGCAGGCAGGAGGATAGGAGCTGACTCCTTTTCCACTGCTGACTCAGGATATAGAAGCCTTAAGCACATCATCAGCCAGCTCTGGTCGAGAAAACGGAGATAGAAAGAAGATGAGACACAGTTTGATGGGTTAATGTGGCCCTGTGCACCATCCGGTGGCTCTTTCATTTTTGTCATCCAACGAACAAGGGCTGGGCCATCGGAAAACACATGATAAAGCAGTGCACAGAAAATTGGACAGTTTAAAGGGACAGTTCACCCAAAATTGAAAACTGTCATCATTTGTTCACCCTCAAGTCGTTCCAAGCCCATATGAATTTCTTCTGTGAAAAAAAAAAAAAAGAAAAAGAGAAGAACAACATCATACAGATTTAAAACAACATGAGGGTGAGTAAATGATTACATAATTTATTGTATGGGTGAAATATTCCTTTAAATATCCTGCTTTCTTTTGACCATTTCAAACAAAATCTGGTCTCAGAAAGACATTGTGGGTGATACGCCATACTTTTCTCTGCCCTACTTTTCCATTATTGTTATATGTATATTATTTCTTTGTCTCTTTGCATTTGTATTGGTTTCTAATGTCATAACCAGTTTAAAAAAGATGAATGTACTCTAATCTAAATTATGATATGTGGTGGCTGCCAAACCATTGGACATGCAGTAAATAGGGGCAGTGCACTGTAAAGCATTCATTGGAGTGGAACCTCTTACAGCATAGAAATACTGGACACAATCACCTTAAATATGGCCCAAAAAGCCTGAGACTGAATAACCTGCATAAGGAATTCTTCTTATGTAAACATGACACAGCAGAACACAAAACAAGGGCATTGTGCTGCTGCCATGGAAACCTCTTACAAAGCCTCATTATTACCAAATGAACTCATAATGGGTTCTGGACATAACATCTGGTTATTTGGAGCCGAGCATATTGCTAGCATGCTCTTCGCCCCCACAGAGATTAACCTCGAATCACCATCACGACAACTAACAGCATCAAACAGACATTGTGTTCATGAAAAAACCTGAGAAAATGTCATCACAGGCTGGATGACTATAGAACTGTAGTATACAAATGGCAGTTTGGAATTGTTGTTGGGTGGGAATGAAACACTTTGACAGGAAAAATAAACAGACTTTTGAGAATAAATAAAAGAAAACAATAGCTTTTTTTCTAAAAACTAGTTAGCTGACCCAATGGTTACTAAAGTTACAAAAGATGGCTTCTGCTTTTTAATATCATGGAACATCAAAATGGATTGATTTGGAATGCCCTTCAAAGGCAGCATCATGTCAATTAAATGGGAGACTTGACTTGGAATTGATTTCGGAACAGGCAACATGTATGTATTTAGGTAACACACTGAGGTAAAATTCTTCTACATTATTAATGCTTTTCAGTATTGAATGAATTCTAAGTATATTTATAATTGGTATTTACTTGTTTGTTCCATCTATTTATTTGTTTGTCACTGAGCATATTGCAGTGCATTCTGGGATTGTATTGTATGGAAAATATAGATGCAAATCTGCCCTAGAATCCAGCTTAAACGAGTTATCTCACGAAGTTTTGGAATTCAACAAATGTTTTATTTTCTTAGGCCAGATACGCAATTAACAGAATGTTCCAGACCAAAGGAAAGCATTTAGAAAGGGCTGACAGTCACTAAATCTGATTGAATTAGTACAGATCATTTCTTTTCTGCATTCTGTGTTCTTGTACTCTTGTGAAAAAGAATCCAACACATCCAACCCTATTAAAAATTATTTCCCTGTGACATCCAATTCAATGAAAAATGTTCTTTGTCCACATTATTCAGGGAGTACTTCTGTTAGAAAAATGCATCCCATACAACATAGAATATATATATCAAATTTTAAATGAAGTTGTCTTGATCCTCTGCAGAGGTATTCCTGTACGAGGTTTGTAAGTGAGCTGGGGGATGTTGTACAACCTCACAACCCTCTCCCCATCTGTCATGTCAATGCTAAATAGAGATGACCATTTCAGAGCTATGACTTGAAGAGTTGAGGACACATTAACATAAGAGCCCACAGGTAAACTAATTCATGACTTTTTATTTGTCATGCTCACCATTTTTTCCCCATGAAAACATCCAATCCTCAGATACAGTACATGAGCCATTTTTGGCAGCCTGGCTTCCATCATGAAAATACATCCACATTTAAGTAATATCACAAGAAAGAGCACTGTTTTACTGAGCCTTAATATGGCGCCCATTGTGGGGTTATCACAGCCATGCTGATATTCAGAACAGTGACATGATATTGATATTTTTACAGTGATTCAGAGATTTAAAAGTTAGTTGTGCATCTTTTTGGGCAATGAAAATAGTTTCAAAAGAAGTCAAAGCATCAAGCAACAATATCAAACAACCTATATGTACTGCTCACATACTCTGGTCTAGAATGTTGCAAGCTCAGCCAATCAAATTCAATGACCAGAACTAGCTTTTGCAAAAATGGATTTAAGACAATATGGAAAAAAGAAGAATGCAAACACTCTTGCTCATTGTTCCATTTAACTTGATTCCATTTCCTATCTGGTGGAAAGGCAGCTAAACAAGAGCTTGAAAATGCCAAAACCTTGAGCACAATGTATGATCTATTTCACTTTAATTCAAGAAATAAGCAAAAAGACCATTTCCCTGAGCACAGGAAATATGAATAGTAAATGACAGCAGTGAGTGGAGGAATGAGACGAAAGCTTCAGGGAGGTGGGGGAGGATGTTGGATGGAGAAATGGAATCAATCACGCAGAGAATTCGACGGCAGCGAGGACATTGGGCCTGTCAGAATATTCCAGCTCCTGCGTGTGTGATCTATCCGCAGTGACGTCGTGACTGTGGAGTGGAGACCGGAATGGGAAATTGGATGGATAGAAACATTGAGAGCTGTCCTGCCAGATGGCTGTTTTGGAAAATAAGGTTGTTGTAGAATATTTTGAATAGTCTATCATCACTCTTGTCAATCCATTGAAAGTGTATGTAGTAGTAATATGGTTTTTATTTTATTTATTTATTTATTTATTATGGAATTGTGGGATTTGATGGTTAAATCAAAATATAACTGCACAACTAGTGATATATTTATATATTAGTGGTCTACTGATGGATTTCTTAATACCTGATGCCAATATGATATCTAGAGAACAGAATAACTGTTATAATGCTGATAATGCAATAATATAAAATGTTACTTATTTTATACAATAATTATTTTACTGGAGCATTATGCGTACTATTTATTTATTTTTTTTATATTAATTTTTTATTTCTTATTTGAAGGGAGTTAGGTTGGACTGGTATTCTATTAAAAAAATAAATTAAATAAGTTAATTAATTAAATTGTAAGTTGGTTGGTTTGTTGTGTACCTGTAAAATAAAGTATAAAATAAGTCAAAATCAGACTTTATTAGATTAGACTTAGAAACAAAAAAAAAATATTTTAAAATTAGTAGCTCTTTAAAAAGAATATTTCTGCCTTGTTTTATTGGCTTATCATTTGTATATAGTAAAATATAGATAAAATAGTATCAGCACAGAGACAGTAGTAATCTCTCTCACTGACTTTTTGTAAAAAGTAGATGTTTTACAAATCCAGCATTGCTGAGGACAAGCTATCTAATGGAGAAATGGAATCAATCACGCAGAGAATTTGATGGCAGCGAGGACACTGGGCCTGTCGGAATATTCCAGCTGCATGTGCGATCTATCCGCAGCGATGTAGTGACTATGGATTGGAGACCGGAATGGGAAATTGGATGGAGGTGGATAGAAACATCGAGAGCTGTCCTGTCAGATTGCTGTTTTGGAAAAATAAGTTTTTTTGTTTGTTAGTTTGTTTTTGTTTTTTTTCTTGAGATGAAATGATTTAACATGGTATAATTCTGGAGGGCAGCGCCCGAGAGGAAGAAGAGATGAAAAGTCAACAGATATGGAACAGCAACAAGAACATTGGCAGAGATGCATAGGGTTTGTTATGGAGTTTCTTGTAAAGATGATTCCAGTATCACAGCAGTTAGGATTCTGGACGTGTTACTGAACATTATTGTCCTTATAGTGCTGAGCAAAACAGGAGGAAGAAACACGCAGTGACTAATACATTTTGATAACGGCTGTGCAAGAAACTATTGAATTTGCATTTTTATTGCCATTGCTTATTGATGTTTTTAAAATCAGACAGGGCGTGAGGAGGGGAATGTCTTTAAAGTCAGGAGGAGCCTGACGAATATGGAATTTGCTGTGCTCATGATATTCATTACATTGGAAATGTTTTTTGAAATGTGGTGGCCACCATCTTCCATCCGTGGGAAATCATCTTTCAGCTCTTTCAATCAGTGGGTCCCTAACAGGGCACCTTGGCCAGCCCACCCCCTCCTTGCCTCCATCCCCAGGTTCCATCTTCCTGCAGAGGTGTTAGTCAGCCAGCCCTCCTTACAGACTGCAGCTGTTCCACTGCTTCCTCACTTTCCCGAGAGACTTCGGGCGCCATTCCTGGCCAGCTGAGCTCACACATTACCTCTACAGGCACTTTGTCCACTCGCATAACTAACACACTGCTTTCACTCTCACACGCGCTCTCGCATTACCAAACACCTAATGAAAGAGGCATGGAGAATCGAAGATCTGTATAAAAATTGCCTGGTTCCCGAGCCCTCGCAAAACAGTTCAGCTGCATTAAGCCACCGTTCACACTGACAGCCATGAAATCACTGGAGGCTGTTGAGTCTCGCTGTTGGTTGTTGGCAGGCTGATGGCTGCTAGTAGGTGTTTATATTTGACTGCTGAATCTTAAATATTTCTTAGGATTTTTACATCATACCCTTTTAAAAACCTAAAATTCTATTTCCAGGATGTAGTCGAAATTGTAGTTGTTTTACACTATTTTTATATATTATTTATTCAGAAGTCACAAACCCCCTTAAAATTCTATCACTGGAGGTCAGTGAGTCTCTTTTTGCTGTAGGCTGCTAGTAGGTATTTCTACTCAACTACAGAAAATTAAATAATTCAAGTTACAGATTTTCTGTGTGGTCTCAGATGTCTGGACCCCACTGCAGTGTATATTTTAATGACAACTGATAAGATTCAAGATTGCAAAATTGCACTAGTTTACCCAAATGCCACACAATATTCACTTAAAATTCACTTTAAAAACACTAACATACAAACAAAAAATGGCAGAATCTTAATCAACTCATCTTTGTCATACTGTGTGTTTTATTGTTTAGCCATTACTTGACTGATGAACCTTAAATACTTCTTGTGATTTTTATGCCTTTTTTTTTTTTTTTTTTTTTTAAAGCCTAAAACTTTTTTCATTTCCAGGATCAAATGAAATTTGCATCAAATTGTATTTATTTTACACCATTTTTAGATAATATTTACTCAAAAGTCACCAAATCCTTAGAAAATTATTTCACTGGAGGTCAGTGGGTCTTTTTGTTGTTGGCTCCTGGTAGGCATTTCTACTCGACTACTGAATCTTAAATAATTCTACTTCATGTACTTCAGATGTCTGGACCCCACTGTTGTTAATATATATATTTTTTTTAATGACAGTAGATAAGTACAAAATCGCACTGGTTCTTTGTCCCACAATATTCAATTAAAAAACACAGAGACTCACAAAAATTTAAGAATCGTAAATAGTTCTTCTTTGATTTATGTAACCTCATATTGTTTTAAAATCTGTTCATTTCCATGTTTAAATGAAAAATATATATATATATTTTTTTTTTTTTGCTGTATTAAACTATCACACAGAATTAACTCAGCTTCACCCAAGCTTGTTGTTGTTGTTGTTGTTTGTTTTTGTAAGTACAAATATTAAAAATTGTCACTGAAGAACAGACAGCACTATAAAATGTTTATTTTAAATAGTTAGGATAGGGGTAATTTTGTTAACTTCACATCAATTAAAGTAAACTAAATACCTCATCTCATTTTATTGCTCAGCGAAGAAATTTGAGTTTCAAATCTTATGAGGGCAATTTATCTTAACATCTTTATGAGAAATCAGTAAAACTTGTGTGACAGGCTCTTTAAAGTCTGCAAATAATTCTTTTGAGTCTTCCTCAAAAGCGCTAGTTTGTAAAACTCTTTTCTACAGAAACAGTAATTGGGCTCAAAGATAATGAGGACTCCATATCAGATGACAACATCTAATCAATCTTGACTCCTCTGACTTCCTTTAGATCCTTAGAGCAGTTGCACTCCTCAGTTAAAATTCTCTAAATAAATGTTGGATTAAGTTGATTACTTTAGCCATAAAATATCTCACCATCATTTGTAAGCAACTATATATATATATATATATATATTATTTTTTTTTTTTTTTTTTATTAAAAAATTATTGGTTTTTTTTTCATTTTAAAACACAAATTAAAATATTTTTTAAATATTCTGTCTGTTAATATTCTATCATCATTCTTGCCAATCCTTTGAAAGTGTACATAGTGTTAATAAGTTTTTATTTTTTTATGGAATTGTGGGATTTGATGGTTAGGTAACTGCACAACTAGTGATGTGCAGTATTTACATATTAGTGGTCTACTGATAGGCCTTTGGATTTTTCAATACCTGATGCCAATATGATATCTAGAGAACATAATAATTGTTAGAATGCTGATAATTCAATAATATAAAATGTTACTTATTTTATACAATAAAGATTTTACTGAAGCATCATGCCTGTTATTTATTTATTCATTTAAAGGGGCACCAAGTTAGCCAGGACTGCTATTCAAATAAATAAATAAAGTAAGTAGGTGTACAACACTCATGTGAAATAACGTGTAAAATATGTCAAAATCAGACATCATGAGATTAGACTTGATTGTATAATTAGACTAGCAGAAACGCAAAACCTATTTTTTAAATTAGTAGCTCTTTAACAATTATGATATTTCTGGCCTTGTTGATATATGGGCCTATCATTTGTATATAGTACAATATACAGTAGATAAAATACTATCAGCACAGAGACAGCAATGGTATCAAATGGTAGTGCTCTTTAAATGTAAATGTAAATGTAATGTAAATGTCTTTTATGACAAATGCACTAGACAAAGTCCTTTCAAGATATAAAGACAAGCTATGATGACGTGCCAAACAAGATGAAAGCACAGGCCTTTAATGCCACTAGATGGCACTTTCCACACTTCACACAAAGCGTCCTTTTTCCTCACACCTCTCTATCTCATTTCATCACTGAGATCACTGTAGGCATTATACAGATACTACTACTTCATCTCATGTGTGAGAGAGAGTACTCAATGCCTGTTATGCCAAAATGCATTCCGTCTTCTAATCCATATCCGCAGAACGCAGCCTGCGAATCCATTCAGCTAAAAATCTGTAGTGTTGTACAAACCCTTTCAAGAGCACATAAAAAAAAGCATGTTACATGAATCAATGATATTTTGACAAAGCACGTTTCCTCAGAGTATAACATGAGTTTGATGTGGATGCTAAGAGCTGGTTCAGTTATGAAGCAATTATGTTTCTAAGTGATTCTGCATTTTTTTTTTTTTATAAAATAATGACTTTTTTTAAGAATGAAAAATAATCTGATTTTAGAGTTTGACAGTGAACCCATTGCAACCAATGCTTGGGAAGTTTCTCATTAAAATTCATTAAAGTAAATAGTGTAAATAACATCGCTAATGTCATAGTACAGCACATTGTAATGCAGTGTTACAACGTGCCCCATCTGCAGAACTGAAATTTAAAACTGGTTAGTGTCTTCTGCTAGTTGTCAAAGCATTAAAAAACGATCTGAACTGATATATAACAGATATAACAATTTTCATTTTGAGGGAAATGGATGATTTAGAAATGAATATTCTGTCATATTTACTTACCCTCATGTGATTCCAAACTTGTATGTATTTCTTTACACTGTGATACACAAAAAAGAGGTTGCCCTTTATTTTACAGTAGGTGTACTAATGTGATCTTGCAATGTACATAACTAATAAAGTAATGGGTAATATAAGATAGCTACACATATTAATGTTGTGGTTAGGAGTAGATAGTACTTAGTTATTACCCAGTTATTGTAACCTCTGTAAGTACATACTGTAATATGTGCATGTGAAACAGGACTGTAAAATAAAGTGCTACTGAAGAAAAAAAAAAGTTGAAATTGAATGAATTTTAAATTGTGACAAAAGTCAAGTTTTGTCCATACAGTGAAAGTTAATGGGGTCCAAAACATAATTGTCTTTCATTATTTGTACAAAACCAAAATATCCCTTTTTTTTATCTGCAGAAGAAAGAAAGTCAATCAGGTTTGGGGTGACATCAAGTTAAACAAATGGCAGATTTTGCATTCTTGGGCAAACTTTTCCTTTAAGGCCGCTTGACCTTTGTAGTAACTTTTTTTCTCAACATGTTCTTCAAATTTTAGATGACAAGTTGAGTCAAGTACGTGTGCCAAATAAGTTACCTGGCCCTTTAAGGATTACATAGGATTATGTAATCTTTTTTTATGGAGTGAATGGCTTAAGTCTGTCTACTTTGCGTTCATTTATATTGTAAACCAAAGCAATGTCTTATTTACAGCTTTGTACCTAAATTACTAATAAAAAGCAAAGGCAGATGGTCATACTTATTTAGAGGTGAGTGGCCTCAGGTTTAAACCATTGTTGTGCTTACAGCCTAAGACAAGGTGTTCTCTTTAGCTTTAAACCACCTCATTGTCCCAAGATTAAATATACATCTATTTGCTATATGTAAGCAATATATTTGCTTTTTATGGTGTCTTAAAATGTTATTTTTTGTGTGTGTGTGGTTTTTTTTTATTATTATTATTATAAAAATTTTTTTTTTTAATATTTTAAATATTTTTATTTTATTTTTAATATTTACTAAATAATGAATATTACTATTGCAAAATTTCCATGTATACATGAAAACAAAAAGTGAGTATTTAAATATATAGTGGCTGTCTAATTTCTTCATTTTTAAACTTTAAACCATCAAGCTTCTCTTTTGGTGGAAAACAACAGGGAACCCTTAAAGCTTCTCTTTTGTTGACAACAGCTGGTTTATAAGTGCGTCTCGTTACAAGTTTGAAAAGATGGTTGGCGTATGTTGGATTCCCAAATGAATGTTAGAGGCAACCCAAACTCACAGCACATGCAAAGATGAGTGTGTGTGGAGCATCATTTAATGTGAACTGAGCTGCTCTGAAAAGAAGGTGCTGCACTTCACTCTGAAACACACAGTGTATATATTTATTTCATTAAATTGTGATTATGTTATTTTTCACTCAACTCTACATTAAGTGTGACTGTGATGTGTGTGATTTTTTTATTATTATTTCATGTTAAAATTAAAAATAAAATAAAAAATACAGAGACAGTTGTAAGCAAGCCATCAGAACAGTGATTCTCAGAAAAGTGTAAAGACTATGTTGTGCTTTTAAAACATTGCTCCGTCCAGCACAGCAACAGTGGCTCAACCAATGGCATGGTAGTTGAGGCGGGGCTACTTGTTTGATGAACCAATAGCAAATGGGAGTTGTTTTCAGGAAAACCTGCTTGTAAACAGTAATTAATTTTGCAATTGTGCTTGCTGTCGCTAGAGAAATTACATATTCACCTTTAAACGCTTCTTTCATCTCGGCTTCCCTAAAATTCTTTGATTACCTCAGCTGTCAGCACTCTTATAAGATTATATAACTCTCTCTGAAAGCAGTGGTCGCAATCTGAGCTTATTATTTTTCTTTCTGAAAGCTCTCCGTTCCAATGAAATCACAATATAAATACAGCCAAATATACCTCAGATGCCGGTATACATCTACTGACAAACAAGATGTAATATTAATGTTCATTTACAAATCTCGCTTGAATGAAAATATTCAAATTCATGACCCCTTGCACTTAAGGCAAGAAATATTCCTCTGAGCCACATCAGCTCGTGCTCAGGTAGGGGGCTGATCCCCGCTAAAACTGCAATCCTACTACTGCCCTGTTTCACTCTATCACTTCCAATCATGGCCAAGAGAACCAAGTAAGCATCTGACAGTCACACTGAATGACATGAGATGAATCCTCCTGAGTAAGTCATGATTTTGTCTGGAATGAAAAGGGAAAAGTGCCTGACCAGATTACACAATCTTTTCCACATTTCTACCACAGAATTCTGTGGAATGCTTAAATATACCTCTACAAGCATTATCAAATGAATCTAAATGAACATCAAACTTCGGAATGATGTTAAATTCTCAGCTTTTTCTGGAACAGATTCCGTACAGGCCTTGACAAGAGGACACAGATGAGAGCTGTGGAAGAGCTCCATGTGCTCATCAGCATCGGAAGTGAGAGAAGTCACACTCGCTGTAATGAACATGTGACAGCTGCCTCTCAGCCTCAACTCGATTTATTTTCTTCATCATTACCTCTCTCGGCCCGAGTGAGCCTCGATTAACAAGCAAGCTCTACTCTAATCATTTTTGAGAAAAAAAATGTTATGCGTGGTTAGTGAAAAACTAAAAATGTTAAATCACTTGAATAAGGCAATAAAACACATATAGAAAATTGGTTCCCAGGAATTTGGAGAACTGGAGCTTGTAGCCTAGAATTTTTTTTTTCTAAATGATGTGAAAATCATCTTGTTTTACTCACTTACAGAAAAACAATATATTGATTTAAATTTTCTAAAACACTTTTTGTTGGTAAAAAGTCATATGCGAGTAGGCGTCAACTATCATGAATTCACACCTGAGAAGACAAAGGCCTGCATAATGAGCTGCATAATGAGCCATTCAGTCAGCTGTGTCACTGAGAGGGATGAGTTACAAGAAAGAATGTGAGGACAAAAGTAAATGTATATAATTTTATGTTTGTAGTTTATTTAGAATATATTTAATTATCCCACAACATAATTTTAATATTCACTTGTGAGTGCAGTTAAACAGTTTATTAGGATCAATCAAAGCTGACTTTCAAAACTGAATTTTTTGCATCATTACTCCAGTCACACAATCCTTCAGAAATCCTTTTAACAATCTTATTTTCTACAAAAAAAAACATTTATTGTTATTATTATCATTATTATCATTATTATTATTATTATTATTATTATTATTAATGTTGAAAAGAGCTGAGAATATTTTTTTTTTAGGTTTTTTAGGGGGGATAAATTGAAAGAACAGCAATGATTGTTACATTTGTTACAGTTACATTTATTTGTTACATTTATATTATGTACATCAAGCTTTTGAATGGTATAGTAGTGTATATTGTTATTGAAACTTCATAATATTTTCACTTGATTATACATTTAGTCAGGAATTATAGTTTGGAAAAAGTCTAAATAGTAAAATGTTTACACGTTATGTGAAAACTAGTACAAGTATATAAATAAATAAAAAGAGACTTACTCATGTTTGTGATCTCTGCTGAATAAAGTGCTTCATTCTTTTTTCTGAGGAACTCCAAATCTCAAATCCTCAACCACATAACATCTTTTTGGGGTGAATTATGTCTTATTCCTCTCATTGCGAAGCAAACAGTAAAATAAAAAAAAAAACTTGAAGAACATTCTCGCTGCGTTGTCTTCTGTTGTGTGGGCGTATTCAAAAGCCGCGCGCTTCAGTGAAACATTTGAATCTCAAAAGCGCTCTCGGCGCGGGGGCGTGGTCGCATTAGAAGATAATGAAGGGAGACGTGAAAAACGGACATCGCGTTGTTTTCATATGGATTACTTTATCACAGAATATTTGTTTTCAGCATCACTCGTTTAGTTTAAAAGTAGACATGTCAGGCTTTCTATAGATATCTTTCTCATGTCTCTTCGTTGAGTATTCACTGAGTTACAGTTCATTTTAATGACGCATTTGTAACTGAAGATCAGCGCAGACAAAGGCTGCAGACAGCACTCCTTGTTTGTTATCTTTATTTTATAAGTGCACACAGTTTTGTTGTTATTATGTCTGTATACAAAAAAAAGTAGACCCTTTACAGATTCGATTGATGTATTGCTCTTATCTGTACGATCAAAACTGAAAGTGTAATTTAAGTTCTTTTCGGGGTTATCAGGTGAAAAAAAAAACAAAACGCGTATACGCGTTAATCGACTCCAGAGGGTTAATAGAGCAGCAGAAGAAGCAGCCATTTGACACTTACATACAGATGATCACCATCTCATAGGGCATTTATTTATCCTGCCATGCAGATTTAAGGGGCAAACTAATATATACTTTTTTTTCTCTATAGAAGAAAAGGGTTTTTAGATTATTACAATATTTTTCACGATCAAGAAATACTGAAAGGTTCTTTGGGGGACCAAAAAATAGTTCTTCTATGGAGTCCCTCACAAAACACCCTTTTTGAACCTTATTTTTAAATATGTACCTTGAGGAAAAACAGAAACACTGACAGTCTGCTTATTCTCCGATAACAACTGGCTGGATGTACATTATCCCCCCTAAATAATTAGACACAAAATATTGATTTGAGTTGAAATATTTAAACACAAAGCTTCTGTGAAGAAAACAGTTGCTAGCAAGTGGCAAGTTCAAACTACAGTACATGGACATTTAAGGGATACAGTACAGACATATAACTTAATACATGGCATTTCACTATAAATAATTATGGCGATGAAAGATATAGATTTAAGATTAAACTGTTTTAAAATCATACCAGTTTCTTAGTTACCTTATAATCCATTACAGAGTACAAAACTATCATCGCAAAATGGCAGCAGGTGTGTTTGAATGAAACAAAAGAGAGCGAGTCAGCGATACCAGGATCATAACATAATTAAATAATTGTACAAATAATATTGATTTGAGTTTTAATATTTTAATAAGTAACCAAAAGCCTGTGATGAGCCTGGGTTATCAGCTTTTACCGGTTGTTATCGAGTAAAAACATACCTCAGAATGTCGCAACTGACCGATCAGAATCAAGTATTCCACAGAGCTGTGCAATAAAAGACAATAATGTCATGGTCCTGCCATCATGTCCTGACTTTTCTCTAGTCTAGAGGCAGGATCATGACAGACCCGTGTTTTGTGTACAAGCACATGGCCTTGTCTTTGGGCCATGTGCTTGTGTTGTCTCGTTCCCTTGCCCCGCCCCCCTTGTTATCCTAGTCTTGTCGTGATTGTCCTATCTGTGCCACCTGTCGTGTCTTGATTAGTTCCCCTATTTAGATCTCCTAGTGTGCTCTGTCTTTTGTCGGTTCATTGTGATTGTTTCCTCAAACTGTTCCTCATATATGTTGCTACCTGTCAGCCTCGTGAGTTTATCCTTGTCATTCCTGAAGAAGTCTTTGTAATACCGTGAGTGTTTGTTTATAGTTAGTGTTTAGTGTCTTTATCTGGTCAGCCCTGTCTTGTTTGGTTATTTAGTCCTTACCCTAGCTATTGTTTTTCCCCCTCGTGGGTTTTGTTTTCCCTTTTGTCATCAATAAACCCTTTGTGTTGAGAATCCTGTCTGCACTTGAGTTCCTCCCTTACCAACCCATAACAGAATGAACCGACCAAAGAACTCAGCAGACAGGAGGTCCTCCAGCCCACTACACCAGTGGGAGTTCCGCCAGCAATGCTGGAAGTCATCCCCCACTGACAGGAAGGGGATCACCCTCCCATACTCTCCCGAGGGTGAGTGGATCCTTCACAATTATGCCCGGCTGTGGGAGAAGTTCTCCCAGGAGGAGCCGCAGGCCTCCCCCCAGAGGTCCCCACCATCGTCCCAGCTGCCAGTGATCCCAGAGGGTCGTCTCCTGGCCGTCACAACACTGGGGGGACAGGCAGATTCCCCCCAGAGTCCTGAGGCGCCTTCCACAGCCAACAGTCTCCCCAGGAAGCGAGGGAGACGATTGTTGTGGGAGTCAGCTTCAGAGTCGTCGGCGTCAGAGTCTGCCCTGCCTGAGGCCAAACTCCCCCAAACCCGTCTCGGTTCCAGCTGTGACCTCTGCACGGCGGCCAAGGAGGAAGAGGAAGAAGGGGCCTGCCGGTCCTGTGACCCTGTCTCCTCCTGAGCCAGCAGCGGACAGAGAGCGCTGGCGTGCCCGAGCCAGCAGCGGAGAGCGCTGGCGTGCCCGAGCCAGCAGCGGAGAGCGCTGGCGTGCCCGAGCCAGCAGCGGAGAGCGCTGGCGTGCCCCGAGCCAGCAGCGGAGAGCGCTGGCGTGCCCGAGCCAGCAGCGGATAGCGCTGGCGTGCCCGAGCCAGCAGCGGAGAGCGCTGGCGTGCCCGAGCCAGCAGCGGAGAGCGCTGGCGTGCCCGAGCCAGCAGCGGAGAGCGCTGGCGTGCCCAAGCCAGCAGCGGAGAACGCTGGCATGCCCGAGCCAGTGAATAAGAGAACAGGTTTCAAGTCTGCTGTCGTGAGGGCGGAGGAGAGAGCCGCGGCCGACTCTGCAGCAGCAGAAACTTTGATACAGTCTGTCTCGTCTCGTAAGGAGATGCCGGTTATTATAGCTGCCAAAGCCTTGTCTGATTATTTGTCCCATCTTGTCCAGATCCTGGAAATCCCCACCAGTCCTGTCTTGTCCCCTGACCCTGTCCCCAGAGATCCCGAGCCAACCACAGTTAGTGCTACTCCTGACCCAGTTTCTGTCTCCCCTGATCTTGGCCCCGTGTCCTGTGAACGTTTGCCCCGTGTCCCGTGAGCGTTGCCCCATGCCCAGCTGATGTTGTCATGTGTCCTGTTGATGTTGTTTCCCCGTGTCCCGTAGGTGTTTCCCCGTGTCCCGTAGGTGTTTCCCCGTGTCCAGTAGATGTTTCCCCGTGTCACGTGAGTTCTCCTGTCATGTCCTCTGTTGTAAATGGTCCTGAGACCACTCCCCACCCTAGACCACCCAGACCTGCCCGAACCCCTCGTTGTCAGCCTTCGTCCCGTCCTCCTAAGACTCCTACCCCACCCACCCACCCTGGTCTGTCCCCCATGAACTTTGTGGTCCCGCCTCCTCCCCTTCCCTGTTTGTTTTTCTTGATATGCCACCCTAATCCTATTGTTGTGTTTTCATGTTTGCCCTTATTACTATTTGTCATGTCGTGTTGGTTTTTGTCTCTGTCCCAGTCAGTCATGTCCCGCGTTTGATATTCCCTTAGGGAGCGTCTGGAAGCCGCTCCTTAAGGGAGGGGTTCTGTCATGGTCCTGCCATCATGTCCTGACTTTTCTCTAGTCTAGAGGCAGGATCATGACAGACCCGTGTTTTGTGTACAAGCACATGGCCTTGTCTTTGGGCCATGTGCTTGTGTTGTCTCGTTCCCTTGCCCCGCCCCCCCCCTTGTTATCCTAGTCTTGTCGTGATTGTCCTATCTGTGCCACCTGTCGTGTCTTGATTAGTTCCCCTATTTAGATCTCCTAGTGTGCTCTGTCTTTTGTCGGTTCATTGTGATTGTTTCCTCAAACTGTTCCTCATATATGTTGCTACCTGTCAGCCTCGTGAGTTTATCCTTGTCATCCCTGAAGAAGTCTTTGTAATACCGTGAGTGTTTTGTTTATAGTTAGTGTTTAGTGTCTTTATCTGGTCAGCCCTGTCGTTGTTTGGTTATTTAGTCCTTACCCTAGCTATTGTTTTCCCCCTCGTGGGTTTTGTTTTCCCCTTTTGTCATCATTAAACCCTTTGTGTTGAGAATCCTGTCTGCACTTGAGTTCCTCCCTTACCAACCCATAACAAATAAATGTAATTTTTACTGTGAAATACTGTTTCTTGAAGTAAAGTGTAATAATGACCTTTTATGGGTAAAACGTACACTGAATTTAGCATGGCAATATGTATATATATTGTGTAAAATGTATGAACTGTTTTATAATTTACGGGGAAAGAGACATTCCTGGAAGTTCCTGCACTAACCATGACATTGGATTGTATTTCTTTTCATTATCCCATTATGTCTATATCATGGTTACCATACTGTTATGGTAAAGTTCTGGCAACCACAGTGGCTAGTTTACTATAAAATGTAAAAAAAACAAACAAACAAACAAATAAAATAAACATTATAGTACACCTTCCATCACAGGGGTTCACTGGGAGACTTGTAGGCTCTCTGCAGTGGAGGAAGTTGAAATTGCATGTGAACTGATAAGCTATCACTTCTGCCGCCGGTTTTGGAGATGCAGTTGGCTTTTATTAATCCTCTCTGCTTTCAGCTAGCATTGCAGTGAGTTTTCTAAATGTAAGTCATTAGAGATGAACACTTGCTTTAAGCTGATGCAGCACGTTGTACCTCTTTTTCATGCCCCATATAGATGAAATGATTGTATGGCAGAGCTAATGGCTATGGCTGTGGGAGGGATGCCTCTTCTCAGCTGGAAATAAAAATGATGACATTTAGGAAATGCGATTGACTGATTTGTTGAGAAGAATAACATTAGCGGCACAGCAGAAGTATATTTACAGTACCTATTCCGGAGGAGATGTTAGGCTTCAGGGGTTTTTAAAAGTCACACAACACGCAAACACTGATGAACTCTATATGTTCCATGTAGTTCCACGCCAAAAACAGTGTTTATGCAATCTGGAGTTTCGCCTACTCAATGAGAAAGTGAGAGTGAGCGAGGACCCAAGAGGCAAAGAAGAATACTGATGAATACTGGGGTTCAGACTTACTTGGGAGAAATGCATCTAGAGACTTAAAAAGCTTCAGAGGAGATGTCTATTAAAGCAATAAGCCACAAGAGGCTGTGTGTTAGAATGATTTTACCACAGGGTGTTTTTGGGTATGATGTGAAGCCTCTTATCCATGGTAAAAATCACTGCAGCACATGGCCTTGAGTGGATTATTGCAGCAACAGCAATATGAAAATAGCCATCAATGTTCACTATGTGCTTAAATAATCCTCAAAATCAAAATAAATGATTTATCCCCAAGCAATATAGTTCATTAGAAAAACTGCAAGGTGAGGGTGGTTACCAAGCAATGTAGCACCTCATCAGTCTATGCATTCATTTCAGTCACTCTTTCTGCAGTCTTTAAACGTGAGTTATTTGAATAATTCATTTAACAGATTCGTTTAGAAACATTGATTCATTTAAGAAAGATGCAGTCGTTGAATTATTAATTTAACTAATTTGTTAAAAAACGAAACAAGTGACTGACTTTTAAGTGAGTTATTGAATTATTCATTCAACTGATTCGTTCAAAAACAATGACATTCAGGAACAAAACACCACTACTGTGGCTTGCTCTGTGTTGCAGCTGCTTGGAAAAAAGCAGACAACGTGACTGGCTATATTGTGTCTAAAAATTTTATTTACTCAATATTAACTTCTTGTTTATTGAGCTGTTTTGTATCACACAATCATGCTGCCTCCTTCTTACTCAAACCTGAAAATTATTTTTAAATGTTTAAATGTTTCTGCTGTAGCTCTAACATGACAGAGAGACAGATGATAGACAGAGATAAAAACATTATGTATCACCATATCCATGAAGGAGGAGGAGGCAGCCCAGTCTATGAGACATCAGTGCAGCAGCCCACACATCGTTCAGGAGGATGATGGTCTTTGGGAGAGCTAATGTGTCTCAGTGCCAGATAATATTGTTCAGTTTACATTGTTTATGGGTCTAGAATTCATATATTATTGAATACTTGATCAAATCATTTATTTTCACCGCTAGACAATATTATGAATACCTCTCTATATATAATTATGAATATCTCTCTATAAATAAGATTCCAGACAGACAGGACATGTTGAATATCTGCCTCAGACATTCCCCTCACAAATGCTTTGCATTACAAGGGAAAACTGTCAGTCAAATCAAGCTGTCTGACTTAACAATGCAACCTCTGAAGGCTCTCTCCCATCAGACAGTCTGGTCCTCTGGGTTCTGAAGTATCCCACTATAGCCTTACACAAAAAGCTGTCGACTACAAAGCAAGGTTTCAAATCTGTTCACTGATGAAATACTCCATTAAATTTGGACTGATTATCACTTTGGAGTTTTTTTTTTTGTTTTTTGTGTAATGTGTAAAAAGACAGAGAGGCAAATTCACTAAATAACTGCACTACATAGTATGCAGTATTTCAGTGGAAGAATTTGCTTCACAATCCAGTTCACCCAGGCATTGAATGTGCAGGAATAGTTCTGAACAGGGGCAGCGTTTCCATATGGCAGAATATGGCACTTGCCATACCCTAGCCCAGTCAGGAGTGCCAAAAAAAATTATCCAATCTTCATATCTCTATTATAATTTGTTATTATTATTTTAAACCAGAGGGTTTTACAAATATTTAACCAATGATAAGTATTAAAAAGAGCTTGTCTGTTAAACTTTGTAACGCCATTGGATCCTCAAGCTCTCAGCGAAACCTCGTAACTTCCCCCCGCAATGCACGGGTAAATAAATAACTGATGTTGTTTAAATAGTACAGCATTTTCTTTACACAAACACTATGTCTGTAAAGGCTAATGTTTTTGTGTGTTTGAAGACTGGAGAAGTAGGTTATTTGCCATCTAGCCAATCTACTATACTTTTGTACGTGTTAAATATCCTGTGCATATAATATAAGCGATATAAGTGCTTAATCGTTTATATCATGAAATTTTGTGAGAAGTGTATTAAACAACAAGAAAAGCTAAGCGCCCATATAGTAACAATAAATGTTATATAACCTGTAAAAGTTGATGAAAGTGTATAATGCAATGCACTTGCATCAGAGGTGGCCATCTATCGTCAGACAATATACAGATCTCCTCATTCACCGGCCAAAAACCTTGTTAACTCCATTATTTGACCTTTTTTTTCATGTAATGTTAAGTGCAAGTGTCTGATACAATACCAAAACTGATGATGCAGAGTTGTTTAATTACTGACTTTTCTCCCCTTTCTTTCTTTTTCCCCCCTATATTTCAGTAGAGTGTGCCATGCAATTGTTTTATTTATCAACACCCCCATCACCCCGACAAATTGAAAATTAATTTCAATAAAAAAAAAAATCTCAAGTTTTAAAAGAAGAATGAATGTAAGTGCTACACACACTATCTAAAACAATGTGGTCCAAACTAAAGTGGTTCATTGGCTCATAATCATAGGGGTACCATTCAGTGCTATATAGCACCTTTGTCAAATGGTACTACAGTATGTAGAACCATAAGAGGAACCATAATAGGAGCCCCATTCACACATATATATATATATGTGTGTGTGTGTGTGTGTGTGTGTGTGTGTGTGTGTGTGTGTGTGTGTGTGTGTGTGTGTGTGTGTGTGTGTGTGTGTGGGTGAGTGTGTGTGTATTTATATATATATATATATATATATATATATATATATATATATATATATATATATATATATATATATATATATATATATACTATATATATATTAAGAAACAGAATTTGTCTAAATGACTTTTTGTATTAAATAACATTATGCCACAAATGCTGTTGACTGAGCTTAGCTTGTACAGAACCTGGAATATCCTTTGAAGTATTTTCATTGTTCTCATTCATTTACATGTTTAATGAATTGCCCCACAGCCCTACAATGGATAAGCAGTATAGAGAATGGAAGGCTGCTAATGAATTGGCGCATATTTGGAGGATTGTCCATGCTCAGTTCTCTCCCCTGTGAAGATAAGCAGAGTAAAGCAGCATCTAATCTCTTTGGCATTGCCCCACTGACGGTCTGGGTTGCATCAGCCAGTGTGAACTAGAATGAATGCACCAAGACTCAACGGACAGATTTACGCAAGAAGTCAACACACGTGGCTGCTGCTGTCAGTGAATAGCCTTGCAGGCAAAACGGTGCAAGTGCATGGTGTCTGGAGGAATATTCATAAGAACTAAGCAAATTAAACTGCCTGAGCTATTCACTATGATCAAATATTAAAGCTCTTTCATATTTGCCACTTAATGTGATTTATAAGGACACATCAAAGGATCGGCCCATTCTTACTAAATTAAGTTGTCATAATGGTTTCTGTAGACATCCACGTCATCGATCTCTAGACGAGGACAGAGGCTGTCAGCTGTAGATCCAGCCTGCGATGATAATTAAAGTGTAACTGACAAAGATGATTAAAACATGAATGAAAATAGATCTGAGACTTTCAGCGTCCTCTGTGTGGCTTTGGAATATTATCATGGCACCCGTTTATTTTTAACTTTTTATGAGGCACGGAAAGGTCTGATGATAGCCTTTATCTTTTGGAAAATCATGAATTTTTAAACAGCACGACACATTATATACAGGTGCTTTTTGAAGCTTTTGACTAAACTTGTAAACAAAATAAATAAATAAAAATCATTATCATCAATTGTTCTTTTAAAAGTCTAAATAAATTAAATTGTTACGGCTGTCAATTGAACACATCAATTTGGAACAATTAATGATATTTAATTAGTTAATGACCCCTGCCCCATTTGTACATTTTGTAATAATCAATTTTCCTACCATCAGAGCAATTGAAGCATGAAGCACCACCAAAATGAAAAGCAGTCAACACAACAAAACAGAATTAAACTCATTTTAACTTGACACAGCGTCTTAAAAAAAACATGGAGTCAATGGTCCTAGATGATGAAAAACAGTATGATGTGGACCGACGACCATGTATGCATAGGCAAACAATTAAAAAATAGTCTAAGAACACATCCTGTGTGAACAACCCATAGTCTACCTTGGAATAAACAACAAGCTTGGTTGCAACATTGATTGCTGTAGATATTAGGTGGCTGATAGACTGATATTCAGTAATACGGAAATAAAACAAACAGCAGACTGACACGAACGCCACTTTTTGTAATGCCTATTCAATGCTGTACTCATATGCCACAATAATGTAATGTCTTTGATTCACGGTCACTTGAAGGTTTGTCTAGGCAAACACTGGTTTATGCAATTATTTTGCTCATTTACTCAGAACATGTAACTGATTTAATTTTATCAGCTGACAGAACTAGAACTGAAGGAGAAACAAACTAAAATCATCTGTTATCACACTTCAAACACGGGTCTATGTTCATTCAGTGTCTGAAAGCTTCTACAGAAATCAAAGCGATAACTGAATGTGAAGTCTTTAAGTCTCACAGTGGCAGATAAAAAGGGGTGGATCCAATCAGAGAGGAGGACACTGGGGCTTTAGAGCAGCCTCTCACTGTGCTACTATTCAGGTCATGGAGGCATTCCAAAGAGGACTTACCCCGGTTAAACTGTCTAGTGGTCACATGCATGTCTGAGATCCACCATCAGTAGCTGGCCTGTTCCTGTAAGAGAAAAGGAGAAAAATAATTAGAGGCTCATTTTCACATTCACATACACACAGGAGTGACGTCACTTTGCACATTAGAATGTGTAAGAGCAATGACTTTGCCTTAGACATAAAAAAAAAGAAAAAAAAAAACACAAAAAGTGAGATTTTTATGCAAAGCATCTACTATCCTTTTTAAACTGACGGAAAATAAATTAATAATAATAAACAAGCAGCCATGAAAGTCCTAGCCTATTAGCGCTATATCTCCTGACTTGCCTAAACAGAATCATATGAGACAAATAATACTACATAGCAGCTTTTCAGTGCTTTGACATTTTTATGATGAGTGGTTTATCCATGGATAATTCCTCTATTTATATCTTGCAATATTTCATGCCTTAAGAAAATAATATTCACTTCTCAAAAGATGCAATGATATGCTATGCAAATAAGATGACACTAATGAGTTAGCAATTATTAACACTCCATTAATTCAGTACGTCTTTTTCTGTGAGCTCCTTGCACATCCATCCAGAGTGCTAATGAATGTTCGGCACAGCAATGTAAAAATTCGAACAAAAAGATGATTAGCTACGGAATCAGAAAAAAACAGTCTACAGGAATAAGGTTTGAGTTTTTAGGTTTCAACAGGTATTATATTAGAACAGAATGAGAAAGTTGCCTGAGCACAAACACAATTTAGGTAAAGCTTCAAGACTAACAAGAGACAGTATGCTAATCGTCACCTTGGAATTATAAGGTTCTATCTGCCATTTTTGTCAAAAATTCACATATTGTATTCAGTGACAACTTACATGTATTTACATTATGTGATTTTTTTTTTGTGTGTGTGTGTGTGTGTGTGTGTGTGTGTGTGTGTGTGTGTGTGTGTGTGTGTGTGTGTGTGTGTGTGTGTGTGTGTGTGTGTGTGTGTGTGTGTGTGTGTGTGTGTGTGTGTGTGTGTGTACATTTTGGAACTGATGTATGAAAGAGACTTGTTACCCATATCCCATATATGTAATGCAAAAACTTTGAAGCTCAATATCTCGAAACTGCTCAGAATGTAGATAGAAGCTTGTAATTAAATAATAAAAGGCAACGTAATATGCAAGTATGCAATGTTAACTAAAACTAAAACTGTTCAAAATCACTGTTGTTAAACCTGACATAAAATAAAACATAAATATTAGATAAAAAAGGATAAATGAAAATCAGAAATGTTGCCTTGGCATGCAACTGAAATAAATAAGTAATAAAATAAAACTTGAATAAAATTAAATTATTGGTAATAGAAATATATATATATATATATATATATATATATATATATATATATATATATATATATATATATATATATATAAACTTAATCTAATATAACTGTATTTGTATATGTAAAATTTTGTAGCATGCTTTTTGATATTACATTTAATATATTTTGAATGTAGTAAATTGCAACTGTAAAAAATATAAAACTACAAATATAACTGCATTAGAAATGAATGACTTTCAGGTTTCAATACAAATTCAAGTATGTTTTACTTTATTCCTGTCAGTAGATTTGCAGTACAGTTATTAATTCAAAGAAAAGAGAATTATAAAATAACAAAAAAAGATAAGTGTTCTTCTTTTTTCATAAGAGAATGACCGTAAAGTTATTTTGTATTATTGACTCTGTAAATGTCCTCTTAAGTCCTCTCTCATCTATAGTTTATATATATATAGATATATATATATATATATATATATATATATATATATATATATATATATAGCCATTTATAACCATATATAGTTATTTATTATATATATATATATATATATATATATATATATATATATATATATATATATATATATATATATATATATATATATAAACCATTTTCTCAATAACACAGCACTAATAAGCATTACAAATGATGAATTAGTACTTAATCCTTAATTGCTGACTTGTTGACTCACATTTCACACTTCACAAATTCTTATATATCAAGCAGTGCAAGGGTACTGAAATATATTGGATTTAAATGTCTAGCATAAGCAGTCACAGACATATCTGTTGATTTCTTGAATCAGAGGCGTTTAAGTTAGAATCCACTCACTGCTCAAATCACAGGAGTTTTTGTTCAGGTATAATGTTCAGCATGAATCATCACATTATATAAAAGTGTAGACGTGATGTAGGCTAAATAAGAGATTCAGTCTGCAGCGTAGAGAACTTGAAATCGTGATGAACTAAGATGAGTGACAGCTTTTTAGTGATTATGAACGGAGTGCTCTTTGCGCCATAGCAACGGAAGCCACTAATATACACACACACAAACACACACACACACACACACACACACACACACACACACACACACACACACACACACACACACACACACATATATATACATTTTTCTTTTATTTAAATGTACTGCTATATGAACAAAAGTGCAATAACATTTGGTTTGGAAACACTTTAAACAAATAAGGTGCTTTTTTCCAGCAGTATTCCTTTTACATAGCAGCAGTTAAAATATTTCTTGTAAATCTTAACTTATTACATTAATGTAATCAAATTAAATATAAAACCAAAGCTATTTACCACTGCCAGGGCATTAACATTTTTAGAGAAAATATTTTATAGTTTGTTATAGAAAAACAAGTTATGCTCAGAGTCCAGAGCCAAATCCATCAAAAAGAAACCAAGCTCATCCTTTTATTTGGATACACAAAAAATGAATTTCAAGATGAGCTTGGTTGCTTTTTGATGGATTCTACTATTGACTTGAATTTGTGTTATATGTGAATGGAACTAAGCGCAAGATCCTCCGTTTTTCATTTTTGATACTTCAGAGTCCAGAGCTGATCATATTATAGCAGGCACCTTCCAAGTAGAGACTCGTGTTTGTGGGAAGTGGGAGAATAAGGGTGTATCACACTAGGCAATCTTAACCGTGCCTGAGCGCCTTTGACCCCGAACCCCTTTTTATTTGACTAGCATGATGGCTCTGTGCCACTCTCGGGCGCGGTTTGTTTAGCTGTCCCTGGCTCGGTTGAAAGAGGTAGGCCAGAGCGCGGTTCAGTTTTATATAGATCAGTGAGTGTGAGCGCTTAACATTTCTGAGTGGCAAAAGTGATATGAGAGGGCCACGTCCCAAACAACTTAAAATAATAAACCACAAACAATTAACAAAACGATGCACTCCACTGGGGTGAGCGAGAGCTGTCTTCACATGTTATCGGAAACTTCCTATTTCCCACTTGTGAAGTTGTGATAATGAGCACGATGCATTATTTTCTGTTAAAAATAACAGTGAACAGTGGTTTGTGAATGTTAATGCTTAGCCTAAATAATTTTTATGTCAGTGCTGCTGTCTTAGGCCCTCCCCAAATGTTCTGATTGGTTGAGACACGTGATGACACACTTTCATCGGCATTAATAAATTAATGCATTAACACGTTATTAACGCGGTAACTTGTCCAGCCATAATATATATATTACAGCCCTCACTAATTTAAGAAGCACCATCAGTGATTTGATTCCTGAGCCGGGCCCGAGCATAACCAATTGTGATTAGCCACCAGCATTTATTGTTGTTACACTGCACAATCACTTATAATAATCAATATTATAATTACTTGCTGTAAATACCTAAATACAATCCTTTCAGAGTTCCTGACTCTTCCACCTATGATTAGCTTTCGTTTGCTAATATCAAGCCTGCTAGCATTCACACAGTTAGCTAAAAAATAAATACAATTTCACATGGAAAAAGTTTCACATGGAAATCTCAAGCACTGCAACTGTCAATAAAGCAGGCAATTGTTGTTGTGGTATAATTAGCTGGTCAGGGTATCATTTGCATACCCCTGAAAGAGGTCTCAGGCAGCTGTCATACAGCAAAAGCCTGTGAAACCTCAAAAGCGGCGGAACCCAGAGCTCCGCAAAGACAAGGTTCATGGATTTGGGTGCTATTCTTTTAGTTACTCATCATAATGACTCCATTTAGCTGGTCAATGACCCATTTAATGGCACAGAGCAAGCTTTGGAAGCACTGCGTCCTTGGCAGGGCAGTGCACAGATTTACCAGATTTTGCAGCTGCCCTGGCGTATGCTACCTTTACCCTGCCATTACCTATATGTGGGAACCAAGAGGAGTTCCAAATGTAACTTCTAAACTTGCAACATGCCAACAGCCATATGCACAAACTGCATGGAATATAATGTGTAGTTTAATTAATTAAGCTTAGATCACAGAGAGCTTTTATACAAATAAATAAACAAAATGAAATTCAGAAACAAATGCATTTTATATATCACTTCGCAGGACAATTTTTTCTTCATGGCCATCTTGAACACACACATAGCTGTATAGCATAGCTGGATATGGTCAGACTGCAGGCAAAAGTGGACTAAATCTTTTTTTTTTTTTTAACTATTTTTTGTTATTGATTTATTTATTTTATTTATTGACTTTTTCCCATAACCGTGTGAACAGCACAAACCACTTGGAATCATTTCAATTTTTATTTGGGCCACTTCAAGGACGTTTATCATTTATCAGGCCCCCTATCCCAATATTTTGCTAAATATTTTATTATTATTATTATTATTATTATTATTATTATTATTATTATTATTATTATTATTATTATTATTTAATAATGTTATGGATATAAGGATATCAGTATTTTTTTTTACCTGTAGTGTAGTCATTCACAAGTTGAATACGCAAAAAAGATCTGCTTCATCACTGACAATGATAGAAGCTATTTTCCCCTGGTTTCCCAGACAAGGCTTAAGCCTAGGCCCAAACTAAAATGTAAGCCTGAGCTGTTTCAACTGAAAGAAACTTGCATTGATTGATCTTAAAATATGTCAGTGCCCTTCTTTTTTATCAAGATGCACACCAGTAATGTTTTTTTTTTTTTCTAAGGCATTTTTATAAAAATTACTTAAATGTCCTAATTGAACTATGGCCTAATCCTGGTTTAGTCTAAGCCCTGTCTGTGAAACCAGGCCTTATATTAACCTCATCTAGAACTCTTTTTGTTTTCTGTCTTATAAAGTTTCAATGTGAGAAATTCAATGTGAGAAACCACTGGGAACTATTCAGTGTGTGAGTGAACAGTCTTAATGAATGAATGAATTAAAAGTGAATCAAAGTGTTCCATTTCTCAACAACTTTTTTTCTTCATGACCATATTAAATGCTCACCTCATGTGCAGTTGGCTATGTTCGGACTGCAGGCAAAAGAAGAAATTTAAAATGAAACATTAAATAAGAATTAAGTACTTAGAGTTGCAGTGTGAACATAGCCATTGTGACAAGATCCTGACCTATATATGATGTAAGTATGACAGGGAGAGCCACTGGTGTGCTGGTGCTCACAGAAGATCAGACCCCATATGGTCCTGAGGAGCATATCACCAGCACACTAACCACGTGCTCCACAGCGGCCTATGCATCCTACTGCCACTCTGCTCTGATTGACAGCCTCTGCTCTTGTCGTGGCCTAGTGGTTAGAGAGTTTGACTCCTAACCCTAAGTCTCGGGCCGGCAATACCACGACTGAGGTGCCCTTGAGCAAGGCACTGAACCCCCAACTGCTCCCCGGGTGCTGCAGCATAAATGGCTGTCGTTTTATGGGGGTGTGTTTTTGGCCTAGTGGTTTGAGAGTTTGACTCCTAATCCTAAGTTTGGATGGGTTAAATGCAGAGCATGAATTCTGAGTATTGGTCACCATACTTGGCTGTATGTATGTCACGTCACTCAGCTGCTGACAAGTGAAGAGGCTACACATGGGTACTGTATGTGGACAAAAATAGCACCGCCATGGTCAACTTTGGCTTTGCTGCAGCTGCTTCAGATAAAAAACAACAACACGTCATTGCACGTCTTGCAAAAGACCTGGGGGTCTTTTGAACTGCAAAATGGGAGCACCCTTGGGTAAAATATTTGAACCAATTGCCATCATTAGAAGAGTAAGGATGTGTTTACTGCATACTACAGCCACTGATTTCATTAATCGAGACTGGTAATAGAAATGCTCATTAATGGTATGTTATCCAATAGGCAAACTCCACAACAACTCCCATCCCACAAAATGATTTATGTTTCTTAATATTTATAACATGCATCACACTGATGCCAACTGCAATAAAGCACAGAAACCTCTTAAAGGGATTTTCCCTGGTGCATAAGCATTACTCACAGACTTTTCAATATAATCTCATTATCCTCGGCATCCTGGTGCTCCTGACCTTTGGAACTGTTCCTACGGTCTGGAACTGCCTGGGTAGATGCAAAATTACATGTTTTATGTTAAGAAACTGCACTGGTCTAATGCCCTCTTTAGCACTTGCTCTCTGCAGCAGAGCAGTCTTGGATTAAAAGATACTTGTTTCCTCTATTCACCCTCACAGGTACAAACAGGGCCTTGTTCCCAGGTAAAAAGAACATGGGACTAAAGAAGACTAAATCAGTGTAGGAATGAAAGGAGAAAAAGAGAGAGAAAAAATATGAAGGACATATTTGTTTGGAGCGAACTGACAAGGCCTTTTTATTGTCAGTGTGTGTCAGTCTATTTGTTCCCAAAAGGAGTTAGGCAAACCCAAACAACAGAGAGGAACTATACTGTCAGCTGGGCTTTATTGACTTCACTGCTCATTCCAGTGATGCTGAACTCTGCATGTGGTTATTATGAAATATACAGAACGTCTGTTTCCATACACCAAAACAATTGAAAAAAAGTGTAAAGATATTAATTATCTTGCTCTCAGTACAAATCAGTAAGAACGAGCAAAATAATATTTTCCTGTACAAACAAAGGCAAAAAAAAGGAAGCAAGGAAGTAGAAATTGTACATATGGTTCATTTGATTATTGTAATGAAGATCATTTTAGCATTAAGATCATCTACAGAACTCTTTCTTTACATATTCACCTTAAAATATCTTGGTTTGCAGATTAATAATAATTTCTAAATCGATGATGCAATGTTTTTTTTTTTTTTTGCTTTTCTAACAGTTTGCTTTTCTTCACTGTAATGGATTTGCTTTTCTTAATTAAAACTCTAAGCTATTTATAAGTGAAATTAAATATAATAAAATGCTTTTAACTAATATCAATATTTTATTTCCATGTACAGTAGCTATTTATTTGGTAAGTACGTCTGTAATAAGAGGGATAAAATGTACATTCAGTCAGTTATTGTTGTGAAATGAACCCCTCAGAATTAAACCCCTAGACTTATTCCTCATTCCATCACCACTGAACCTCTCAAATTTGTCAAATATAAATATTTCATTTGATATACTTTTTAATAAAAAAATTAAATAAATTAAATAAAGTACAAGTAAAAAAAAAAAAGGACCTGCAACAATATTAGCTTAATAAGGGTGAAAAAAGATTGAATGTTCTGCCATGAGGGCCAAGAGCAGAGAGAATAATCAGAGAAGGGTTGCGACTTTGAAGCCGCACAGCGTGTGCAAGTGTCAGAGGATGATGGGGGTTTGAATGAAAGCATGCCGTTGGTGAGGACTGATGGGGCTTCTTCTAGTGGCTGCCCCAATGCTGATTTTCAGGTTATTTTAAGACGAAAAAGTCACGCAGCTCATCTCTTGAGCATTTCTGAGAATCCCTTTAATGCTCTGGGGTGGTACCCACTGATGCGTGAGTCCATGTTTGAGCAGGGCTTCTGCTGCAGATCTGCAGGAGAACGCCACTGTTAGAGAGCCTAAAAGAAGCAATTTATATATGACAGTGATCGAGTAACACAGAAAATATTTTGACCACATAATAAATGTGAATTTAATTGGACAGAAAAAAGGGATTGTGATATTGTGTTGTCACTCAGAGAGATATCAATCCCACACTAATGAAAAGATGCACACAAAAGCCTTCAAGAGAATTATAATAAAAGACAGTCTGACTACATTGCACACTTCCTCATGTTGTGGACTGGCAGCAGTAGGCAACAGAGAAGAAAAAAAAAACTGAGGAGACCATTGTAAACGTGATTTCACATCTGAGTGACTCTGTCTCTGTTAGGCCTGGAGGAAGAAAAGCAAAAGCCACACTGTTCGTTTCCCCCTAGTGAGATGAGGAGAGAGAAAAGCTTGAACCTTTTGACATCCAAATAGCCAGAAAACACTCAGACCAAAAATAAAAGCATAAAATCTGACATTTGCTACAGAACTGCCTTTCTGAATTGATTTTTTACCAGGGATGCCTTTATATACCCTCAGTGTTGGCACAAAACCAACATAAGTTCAGTCAGGGCAACATCTACTCGGGCATTTTCTCAAAGAGAATATTTACCATAAAAGACTTATTATACAGTAGATGATATTTATCAGTGCATCAAGGACATCAAGTTATTTTTAAATGCTGTGTGCATATTACAGCATGCAAAATGAAATTTGTTGCGTTAATTAAAGAAGCAGTTAAGATCTAGATTAAGAACTATATATTCAGCTCTGTTTTTCTTTCTTCCTGGTGTTTTCTGCAGAAAAACTAAAATAAGAAAGAAAGAAAGAAAGAAAGAAAGAAAGAAAGAAAGAAAAGGTTCATTCTTGAGGTTTAACAAACATGTAGAATTCATTTCCTTTCCTATTAATGGTATGAAATTAATATTGTGATAAATATCAATATTGAATGATATTAAAATATATGTTTCAGTCAGACTTTATTTTAAGATCCAATTCTTACTATTAATTACAATTTTGCCTCAATAAACTCATAATTTTCTGCTTATTAATGGTTAGAAAGGTAGTTGTTTAGTTTAGTTATGGGGCAGGATTAAGGGATCTAAAATATGGTCATGCCGAATAAGGCATTAATATGTGATTTATAAGTACTGATCAATAGCCATTATGCTTGCAATATGCCTCCTAGTTATTAGTGAGAATTGGTCCTTAAAATAAAGTGTTACCACTACAAACCTTCTGCTAAACAGCATGCAAAACAAAACAGTCACTTTACATTTTACTCAGAAATACTCTTCCTGTGCGGTTCTTGGCCAGAATAATCTGCAATGTGGACCAGACCTCTTGCTGGGGTCTGGTTCCGCGAGAGAGAGATCATTACATCACGCACTGGCCCAGAGTCATAATCATCCATCTGTATGAGTTTAGGAATTACTCTTGAAAATTAAACCTGACTACATACAGAAGTGGTCATATGTTCTAATAAGAGAGAGGAGGAATGTTTTAACACAGTGCAATCTGTCTCAAAATACCAGTGATGTCTGACATCATGCTCTGGATATTCTAATTGGCCTCTGAGGGCCGGACGGAGCATCAGCGTAATTGTGATGTATCATGCAGGATATACAGCCATATGTTGCAATAGATTTCCTCTCTTGTTATTTGTAATTCATCAGACACAAAATACGGAGGCAGACCTAGCTGAGTATTACTCAAAGGAGATGTATACATTTGATTATTGAAAATGGCGTCTTATGGGGGGCTATTTCCATGTTGACTCACCAGGTTTTCAAAATCCACAATGCTAACTGATTCATCACAGCCCATAAAGAATACAGATGGCATTTGATCTATTTCTGGTATTTTGATCTAATAAATAAATTAATTTCCTGACTATTCAGGGTGGAGCAAAAAAATAATAAAATAAAATACATCTGCTCTGGCAGTTTTCCTAAATGTAATATATACAACATAATTTCAAAGAGAAACAAGAAAGTCCGAAGATTATTTCTACTGTAAGAGACAAAATAGCTTGGAGTACACATGAGAATAAATGAAAAGAATGACTATATCAACACCTGCACTAACTGCTTCTTTAAGTCAGCTTTTATTGTTGCATTTTGTTACCCAAAGCAATTTTCAAATAGTTTTTCCTTTTGTATTTCTTTTCAGCCATTTTTTAGATTTTCAGGAGTCATTAATCTGCTCTGCGCATTACTTTTTAGCTGCACTCCACAGTTTTATTGTTTTTTAATCAAAGTTTCCAACACATTCATCCATATTAGCTTTCAATCCAGAACAAAATGTAATATAAATACACGTGAAACATCCATTTTGTCTTAAAGTTTGTCATTCCACAAGGTTCTCCATTATGTAAAGTTAACGCCTCCACCTGTCAATATTACAAATGTCAAACTCGACACAACACCACTTAAAAGATGTACTCTTAGCATCTGCCCTATAAAAGCACATTACAGTTTCGCAATGGCAACTTGAAGACATCTCGTTCTTTTGTCACAGCCACTTTAATGGAGTGCACGTCTGTGTAAAGAAAGAGCAAGTGTTGTGTTTTGGAATGCAGAGGAAGCTATTATTGTGGCTCGTCTAGATGGTTTTGTGTGCACCTTGCTCGAGGGAAATCATTCATTTATCAGACTGCTTTTATGGGGAAGATTTGTGTCGGAATTGTAATGTATTCCAAAGGACGGCCCGAATTACAGCTTTGTGAAAATGAGATTAATGTACGATCCTCCTATTCTTGTTCTCAAGGATTATAAAACGATGGAGCTCTTATAGAGCTAACTAAAGCTATGTAATGACTTTTGTGCTTAATCTATGGAAGATATCTTGAGTGACACAGACAGTAATTAGTTATTATACTGAGTATGTAGGGTGGAAGGACGAACAGGCCCATTCATCATAAGCATTTCTTGGCTTCGGTTATGGCTGTGAGCATCGTATTTTCAGAGGATATGGAGCTATGAAATGTATTGAGTTCACGATAAATAAGTAATCCAGGATTGTTTTCTGGAGCATGGCAAAGCAAGACTGCTTGCTCATAGTTAATATATAAAGAGATTCTTTCAGGAACAAGGACGATTCACTTGGACATTCTTCTAGCAATAGGTGAGTGTGCTGAAAGCATACTTTAATTAACTAGTAATACATTCACTGTTTTGATAAGATGGTGCGTACTAAAAACAGACACTCATAAAAACGGGGCTTGAAAGATCAACAGTTTCCCTAATAAATGTGTGAGCATGTACAGCTTGCTGATATATCTATTTTTTGATCAAAACAACTTTTGATGTTCAGCTAGCTATTAATTAAACATGGACTTGTATCATATTTTTGTGTTTATTAATTTCCTCTGTATCTCCCCTTATGGTTCTGAAAGAGAGAAGTGCAGCATTTTAGATTCTAATAGGAGACAAAAGTGGAACTAATTATCCCGAGTCCTCAAGGAACCTGCTTTGCTCAGGGGAGTTAGGTTACTCACAGCTCAAGTAGCCAGGAACAAGTAGCCAAAAATAGACCCCCTTCTTTAAACTTGTTTGCATGAACTACAGTTGCTGTTAAATTTAGCTACTATTATCAGAATATGATGCTCATCAAGGGTCTAAAGTTAACCCTTTGGCAAACCTTCCTGTAGCAGAAGAAAATATAAAATCTAAAATGAAATGTTTTCTATTGATATTTTTTTTAATGTAATGTATTATTGTGATGCAAAGCTTACTCCAGTCACATGATCCTTCAGAAATCATTTTAATATGCTGATTTGCTGCTCTGTGCTGCTTAATATTTTTGTACACACATTTATATTCTTTGACAAATAGAAAAGTCAAAAGAACAGCATGACAAATGATGTTCCAGAAGGCAACACAATGCATTGAGAGCCAGGGGGTGAAATTTTAAATATGAAAATTAGCATTTTTGAATTTGAAGATCTGGGTAAATTGTACGTAGTTTGTCTAGAAGCATGTAGGTATCTTCTGTAGCTTCTGAAGGGCAGTACAAAATGGGTGGGGGAGGATTCCCTCAGTTGTTGTCAGTGTGAAAAGATGGATCTCAAACAGTCACTCTCACAGTCACTGCTGCAAAAAGGGTTGAGTTTAAGTATGTAAAAAGAATTAAAACAGACACTCAAAGATTTTGCAGGACCTGGAGGATTTTTCTGAAGAACAATGGGCAGTTTAACTGCTCAGGACCAGTCAGCACTATTTCTTTTCAGTTATTATTTTGTCTTTTCGTGAATTTTGCATGAATCCTCTTTTATGGTAAAATAACATTTTGAAAATTCTGCAAGGTGTATGTAAACTTTTGACCACAAGTGTATATACAGTTCTCGATTATGTTACAGCAAAACTTTAATTTTACCTACCAAAAAAACAGTTTATACTTACATTTGGCAGTTTGCAAGAGTTCATTTTGGAGTCTGCTCTTATTTCGATGTATTCTTAAGCATTTCTCAGCTGAAGTACTACACATATAATCATGGGAAAATGCCAGAATTTTCCAC
This sequence comes from Cyprinus carpio, assembly GCF_018340385.1. Classification (NCBI taxonomy): domain Eukaryota; kingdom Metazoa; phylum Chordata; class Actinopteri; order Cypriniformes; family Cyprinidae; genus Cyprinus; species Cyprinus carpio. The sequence goes on along the minus strand of NC_056574.1, from coordinate 16,855,053 downwards.
CCTCCTTCCAACATCAAAGTCTCATTCAATAGAGGCATCGCGCCTCAGCCTTTGACCGAGGATTGAGGGTTTGGAATTCTTAATGCATCTGGTCATGTTGCACGGCTCTGGATCAATCACTGTGATATTCTCTGGCTGGGAATGAAATGAAGGCCTGCGGTGTGTCCAATCAGTCGGTGAGTCCTGCCAGGAATAGATGTGGGATAAGTATTGTCATCAGGGCCATTAGTGTGGCTGGACTCTAATTCGACTGAGGTAATTCCACAGACAATGAGGAAGACCACTGGAGCTCTATTGAATAACACTGTGCTGCTGAGTCCATTTTTTTACGTGATAAGATCTGAACATCCCTACACTATCCGCTTCTAGTGCACAATGCTCAACTTCGGAGAACAATAAAGCGTCTTTTAGCCAACCAGAATGAATAAGCGCTGACATTTTATAATACCAACTTCCACACAAAATGATAGTGAATGGAGCAAACGCATATTTCAAACATTTTTCTTCATTCAGCTGACAAATGGAGCATACCGGCACCAACAAAAGACTACTTTGTCATGCCATTGATGAATTTATGATTAACACCGCAGTTCATCTTGTCAATCAAATGCAATTTATGAGGGTGTTTTCTGAAAGGGAGGGATTGTGAAATGTGTAGGGTTCTAGCAAGCTGCCTGTCTGTAAAGAGACAGCACAAGAACGTGATCGAAGTGATAGCTCACCCAAAAATGAATATTCGGTCACCATTTACACACCTTCATGTCATTTTAAAGCTTTCCTATGTGTAGCATAAAAGCAGATAAGTTGAAGAATGTATTTTATCTTCTTTTATGTTCTGCAACAGAAAGAGAGTCATATTTGGAATATCTTGAGGGTGAATAAATGAAATATCCCTTTAAAATATGATTATGATTATTAATTAACATTAATATTAATTAACAATATATAAATATAAAATAATATGTTTTACAAATAAAATAATTGAAATAAAATACATTAAAAACATCTACACACTTATACCAAATTGACTTTCATTGTACCTCCAAGCTTAAACATTTATTCTCATGTGTTCTGCAGAATAAACATGAGGGTGAGAAAATTATGACCGAATTTTCATTTTTGGGTGTGTCTCCACGGCCAGTGAATGGGATAGGAGGCCTACAGATCAAGTTTCTCATACAGATGCCCTCTAAATGTTTATCATGCTTGTCAGCGAGGAGCAAACGATGGGATGCAGTCCAGATCTGTAAACAAACAAGTGCAGATTGCAAATTAAAAGCATTTATTGGAGGCATCCTGCATGACAGGAAACTTAAACAGGTTTAACAGTGTCACAGAGCAGCCGCTTCCATGAAAACCTATAATAACGAGCTTTGACATGAGCAGGGTCATCCTCAGTAGCTCACCTAAGACTTGTTCATGGGGAGAGGACACGGCCCTGGCCACGCTTACAGGCATGATGGCCCATCATCAGACTCTGTTCAGCAAGGAGACTACTTTCGCTCTAGCCCTGCATGAGGGAAACTGCCGAGCAAGGCATTTCAGTGTGTGCTTAACAAGCTCACTCTCACCTTCCGTAATGTGTGACGTACATGCTCCCCTGTAAGCACACCAGGCAGCTCTCTCCCATGCTCCATCTCTAAGGTTACGGGTCTGAGAGCCGAGCGTGAGAGAGCACTATCTCTCAGCTCTTTCATGCTTTAATTCCTGCCCATTAAAACATTCCCCATTGATAAATGTGGAAAATCAATTTGCCGGTGTTGAATCTCATCCGCTGGGTGCTCATTAAACCCCTTGTGAGCCTGTTTCCATCAGAGCACATTTGTGCCTGTGCAGCTAAATGGCTGATGGAAGCCCAAGTAATCACACATTGCCACATATCATGCTTTTGCATGGGCCACTACCTGCTTTTAGCAGTTATGGCACTGTAAAAGTTCATATTCATGATGGCATTGTTAAAACCCAGCTTTTGCAGTCAGGAAAAAAAAAAAATTCAGAGTCAATCAGCAATAATCTAGTGTGAAAAACTTTCAACAATTAACACTCGGATTCAGCAAATATCTTTACTTAAAGGTGAGGTGTGTGATTTCTAAAACAAGCAAAAATGGTAGTGTGTAGGTTGTGTATTTTGACTTCAGCCTTGGCTAGTTAAGCAATCACTGTTGTGAATGAGAATGTAATGCAAAGCTGCAAATATATTAGCCGCCCTAAAACAGATTTTCTTTTAACCCACATTTTGAATTCTACATAGCATCATGTTGTGTTTTGAGGTTAAAGGAAATGTCAGTAAATTTAATAGAAATGTATTGGTAATTTACTGCCAGGACATTATCAGTTTCTTTCTTCTTTTTTTTCTTCTTTTTTTCAGTGTAATCTACATTTTTTAAAAATGCAAAATGCACTAATTTCTTTCCTTTTCCCCTCTCAGTAACAATTATTGTTATTGATAAACATTCAGTTCTTTAAATTTTTGAAATCACAATATGAATCACGGCTGATTAATTTCATAAATAAATACTACCAGTTTCTACTAATAAGAAAAAAGTCTGAAAACAAGAAGCTATGTAATAATTTTTGCATAAATACTAGAATTGTTGTAGCCTGTATGGGGTGGAGGATCTTTGAATATGAATTTGTACCAAAAAGATTGAAAACCATTGATTTATATGATCTCAAAGCTAATAGACATGGACTAACAGCCATAATTTTTAATACTGTCCTATAAAGGCAAAAACAAATTAACCACACCAGCGATGAAAGTGGGGGAAAAGTTTCAAAAGGTTTTTGATTGATTTGATTTCAATTTGACACTCCATTTTCTCTGAATCTCAGCACAGCTGAGCCAAAGCCACCTGTCATAGGTCACATCACAGTCAAAGACACTCAACTCTGGCCATAACTCAAAAAATGTGAACTTAGTGTATTTAGGCTTTGCACAGCAGAATAACATGAGATAAAATTACAGGAATGAGGAATCTTGAGTCATAATAAAAACCTTGGTCATCCAGGCAGAAACGCATTTCCTTGAGCAAACATAAGGATTGCTTTAGCTTTGCATCTTGTCCTGAGAGAGCATGCAATCTAGCACCTAAATAAAATATGTTACTTAAAAAAGCAGAAAACACCCAAGTCTGATGGAATTCCTCAATCGATACTGAGATAATTGCATGCAGGTCTCATGCAGTCTGTTTTGGCCGTTTACTTGGAAATCACTCAATAATGGAAAGATTCACTTGCGGAGTGTTTGCACTCAGGGCATTAGTCAACGTCTGGGTATTGATGGGTCTTGCCACAGCTGATTCATTAAAGGGACTTAGAGGAACTAGTAATGCACTTGTGGATCAGATAAAGCCACACTGCTGACATGCAGCCAAACTTTCAGCAACAGAGAGCTCAGCAAGGCGGTCTGCCATCAGACATGCATGCCGCACATACAGCACTGTTAATAAAGCACCACTGCAGACCTCACACATTGCGTCTGTGCATATAAAACAGACGCAAACAGACACATCCCACTTGAAATTAACTTGAATCCTGAGACCTATTTCAGTGTAAACTGAAGTTCAGCTCTGTTTAAATTAAACATCCAAAACTGGATAATTCATATACCGTGGAAGACACTGTTTACTCAGAATTTGTTATAAGATTTTATGCTCTTCACTTTAATGTGGGCATATTTTAAAGAAAAATACCAAACTGAGTGTTACGCAGAATTAAAGCAATCCTTCGCTCATAAAAAATGTTGTGTGTAAAACAAAATGTGAATTTTTGAAGAATATCCAGACCATCCTTTTACAATGAAGGTGAATAAGGACTGAAGCAGTAAAGATCACAAATAACAAAACAGCATCATAAATATCATACAAAATAGACCATAAGATGTGCACTCTACTTGAAGTCTTTTGAAGTTACAATGTAATATTGTTGTGTGAAATTTACTTTATTAACTAAATATATTGATATCTCTTTAATGAGAGCTCATTAGAGAAGTAGAATGAATTTCTATGAAATGAAATGATCTTTTGAATCAGACCTTTTGAATGAATCTGTTGATAGAGTTCACAAAACTGGATTTAATTTGTCCAAGGATTTAATTTTTGCAGACTGATTTGGCTCTTGAGTTTACTGACTTGAAATTCAGCACATGAGACATATGGACCACTTTAGTGATACTTTTAAGGAACTTTTGCATTCATTTTGAAGCTTAAAAATCTGCAGTCAACATTGCAAATAACTGAACAATGAATACATTTCTCATTTTGCATTCTACAAAGTCTCGCAGGTTTGGAACACCATGAAGGTGAGTGTATTATGCTAATTTGCTAGGGTTTTTTTTTTTTTTTCAAACATATAATTCATTACAGGGTGATGATTCCTAGATAATAATTTATGTATTCCTGGCACAATGATTCTCACCAGTGCATTTTCTGTTTGACTTAATAAACCGTAATTGCTGGCAGCAATCAGTCTATTGCGCTACTTCCCCTCATTCGAATCATTTAAATCACTTGAAATGGATTGTGGCACAATGAACATAATTTTTCAGACTTTCACAAGGAGGATGAGCAATTAACGCGTGTAGATTAAGCCTATGTCAGGAAGAATATGCCTCAAGAGTGACTGAAGAGAAATGGAAACAACCTCTGAGGTAATATCTTTAAATGAATACCCTGACATGATTAAACTTAATCAATTAATATTTCTGAGTGGAAAAGTGGACCCCTTTTCAAACACTTTACCATCAAAGCGAAGGCTGTAAATAGCATAAACAATAGCGAAAACGCTGCTAGCAAACCGTAATGCCACTCTGAAGTATGATTAAACAGGTAGGTGATTCAAATCATATGATATTTGCTTTTCCAAAAAAAAAAAAAAGACATGAGCCTAGAAACATCAGCCAAGACACCACATTGTTTCTCAGCTGCAGCATAGCTTGTCCCCCAACAAATAACACTAGTCTATATTTTGCCTGTTGACAGCACATTCACTCCTGCCCTCCTGCTTTGCACTCTTCTCTTGCCGTATTGTTTACGTGCGTCTACACTGGGTCCTCCTCATTAGAAAAGGACGACTATGCCAACAGAGGCGGCACCCAAGCAGGGGCTCCCGCCGTGTCAATCACATCCACTGCTCCAACTATCTTATGGCAATGACATGCCAATCAATGCTTCAGAACAGATTGATGAGCACAGGCTCTCGGCTAGCAATACCGTTTGGAGGGGAACCAAGGCCCAATCCATTCGCCAGATGAGATTTAGTGGTTCTCGCATAATTCTAAAGCCTAGTATTATCAAAGTGATTCATTACATAAATCTTAACAGCAAGAATTACTCTGACTGAATGAACAGCTATCAGCCAAAGTCACATAAAATGGCTTACTCATTTACCATGTTGGTTATGTGATGTGGTGAGGAGCGCTGAAACACGGTGCATCTGTGAGTGTGAATGAAAGGGGCTTATTTCACAGCAAATTTGCTTTACTTCAAAGCTGGTAGGACAGCTGTTGCACAGAATCACATGTATAATATCCATCCAAAAGCCCCCTGCTTATCAAAAAGACATTCAGCCATTTACATGTCATTAGACATTTCTTATCTTCTCACTGCCATGGCAGTTGTGCAAGCATTGCATCAATAATAAAATTGCAGTCAAAACCAATAATTATTTCATAAATGCACATCATTCCAAAGTTTTGGGTGAGAAATATTGATTAATTAATATTGATTAGTGATACTTTATAGTTTTTTTTGGAAGAAATTAATACTATTTACAAATATTTCATTATTTATCATTTAATTATTCCAAAAAATAGTTATTTTAATCAAAAAAAAAAGAAATTCAACATTTATAATACCACAAAATATTTCTTGATCACCAAATCTGATTTCTGATTAGATTTCTAAAGGGTCATGTGACACTTATGACTGGAGTAATGATGCTAAAAATTTATGTTTGACATCACAGGAATAAATTTTATTTATATTTCATAATTTAACAATTTTACTGTATTTAATCAAATAAATGCAGCTTTGATGAGCATAAGAGATTTCTTTCAAAAACATTTAAAAACCTTACTGACACAACACTGTTGAACAGTAATGGCAGAGGTGGCAGAAATTAAAAATCTACAATATTTTATAAATGTAAAAAAAAAAAATGTAAAAATATATTAATTAAAAATATTCATTCTGAGATTTTCTAACATTGGCAAATGTAATCTAAAGTTAAAACAGGGTAAACAAACAAAAACATGGCTTTTGCTCCCTTGCAGGAATCCTGTGCCGAGCGTGCATATTAAAATGGTTTAAAACACCATTTGGCAATTTCTACACTACAAACCTTATCTGTTAAATTATTGTTAAATGCATAAAAATACCCTGGTCTTGCAGGCTGGAATAAACATCTCAAACCTAGAGTATTTCAGAGGTACTTACAGTAGCAATAAAAAGTGCACAGGCCTACCTCAGACGTGTATTTTGAATGCAACATTTGTCGGATTGGTCACGAAACCTCCCCCTCAGAGAATTAATAATTTACTTGAGCAAGTCATATCAAATGGAACTTAAAAGGTATTTGTCTTTGCTCTTGAGTAGTAATCCAAATGTTTTCTTTTGCACAAAATGTATAATTCATCGAGCCCTTGCACGCTGTGGCAGAGATTGTGTGCACCTGAGTACAACTCGGAGTAGGGCACTCAACGTTTCCACGTTTGCACTGGTCGACATCACACTTGATGTCTCTCCAACACTACATAAAATCACCACAGACTTGGACCAGTTTCAGTGGTGTTACATGTGTGGTTGCTGTGAAATATGACGTTAAAGGGTTAGTTCACCCAAAAATGAAAATTAGGCTGCGTTTTACTCACCCCGAGGCATCCTAGGTGTATATGACTTTCTTCTTTCAGATGAATCCAGTCGGAGTAATATTAAAAATTGTCTTTGATCTTTCAAGCTCTATCATTGCAGTCAGTGGGTGTTGCATTCCCTCAGTCCAAAAGAAGTGAAATAAAAAGCGCCCTTCCATAAAAAAAGTGTCTCACACGGCTCCGGGGGTGAACAAAGGCCTCCTGTAATGACTTGATGCATTTTTGTAAGAAAAATATCCATATTCAAAACATAATAATCACTTGAATCTTGCTTGCACCAACAGCTGTACGCAGAAGCAGTTCCAGGGAAATTACGTATGAGGTCAGCTTTGCGCATGTGCCGCTCAGAAGTGAAAACGCAGTGGAGAGATCAAAACAACAGTCACTAATTAGAAGTACAAAACGAGGATTTGTAAAGAAGAATGTCGGAGGATTTTGATATAAGCCAAGAGGTGACTGGTTTTCCTTTGCTAAAGTAAAGAAACTTTGTTTGTTTTGATCCTGTAAACAAACGTAGGATTTCACGAGACTCATGGGCGCATGCGAAACGCCGACCTCATACGTCATCCTCCCGGAGCTGCTTCTGTGTACAACTGTTGGCACAAGATAGATTAAAGTAGATTCGCTACAGGAGGCCTTTGATCACTCACCGGAGCCGTATGAGACACTTTGTTTTATGGAAGGGTGCTTTTTATGTCACTTCTTTTGGACTGAAGGAATGCAACACCCACTGACTGCAATGATAGAGCTTGAAAGATCAAAGACAATTTTTAATATTACTCCGACTGGATTCGTCTGAAAGAAGAAAGTCATATACACCTAGGATGCCTCGGGGGAGAGTAAAACGCAGCCTAATTTTCATCTTTGGGTGAACTAACCCTTTAAGTCCCTGGCACTATGGCTTTAGATAAGGCTTGAGTGCTGGCCAGACTGCTTGTGATGCAAGATCACAGTGAAGGATCTGTCTCTCTCTCACTCTGTTTCATTCCTTCTTGGTCCAGCTCTAAGGATTTAATACCACTATTGATTTCTTCACTTTAAGAAAGAGCCTTTCAAATGGCATCAGCAAATGAACTTAGAAACTTTGCCCTCCAGCATGCCTTTGAACTCTGGGATTTGATGAAGAGGTGCTGCTCGTTGTACATGAAATTACTAGGACTGTCAATCAATTCAAAATTTAACCTAATTAACTACAAGATATGCTGATTAATTCATTAAATTAATTACATAGTGTTGTAGTTGTTGTAGTTGCACTTTCAAGCTCACTGAGTGAAGACCGAGACCAGAAGAGTGTTGAGTCTGAGTGAAGACCGAAGCCACATGATCATGATTCCTTGACATGACCAAGACCATGAAAATATGCTATTGGATTTGACTTTGACATAAATGAACTACTGCTCAAAAGTTTGGAATAATTAAAAATGTTTATATCTAAAGTATCTTATGCTCACGAATGTTGCAATTATTTGATCACAAATACAGTAAAAATAGGAATATTGTGAAATATTATTACAATTTCAAATTGGAAACCAATTAATACATTTATCCAGTGAGGATGCATTAAATTGATCAAAAGTGACAGTAAAGACATTTTTAATGTTACAAAAGATTTCTATTTTAAATAAATGCTGTTTGTTCGAACTTTTTATGTCAAAGAATCCTTAAAATAAAATATCATGAATATAAAATATTAATCAAAAATACTAATCAGCAAAAACTGTTTTCAACATTGATAATGATAAAAAACATTATTAATAATAATTGATAATAACTGAGCACCAGTTCAGCATATTATAATGATTTATGAAGGACCATGAGACACTGGAGACTGGAGTAATGATGCTGAAAATTCAGAATTACATCACAGGAATAAATTACACTAAAATATATTCAAATAGAATATTTTATAAATATTTTAAATCAAATAAATGCAGCCTTGATGAGCATAAGAAATTCATTTATAAAAACATTAACAAATGTAATTATTAATAATTTTTGATTTGTAGTTCTTTTTGATATTTGTGTTTTGAATAGTAGTGTATATAAGTAATGTGATTCAAAGAGATAATTATTCACTGCAAAATATTCACTGGAAATTGCAAAAAGTGGTTTTAAAATATCCTTATATTGACCTACATTTCACAACAATACAATTTATATATTTCAGTTAGTGTTTATACAAGTGTTTCCTTTCTATTTATTATGTAACAGTCTGTATGTTCAATTTCTCCACCACAACTTGTAAATTCTGCATGCCAGACCAAATTCAGTAGAACTGCCACTGGGATGGAGGTGGTGATTTCACCTATGAGTGACCTCTCTCTGGGCATCCCCAAGCTGACACACACACACACACACACACACACACACACACACACACAAATACATCTTGTTTGGACTGGCTCCCAGATCAATTTGCATCATGCAGGGACAGATCTTATGTTGCAGAAAGACACCTTGCCTTGTGTTTTACCCTAGACAAACTACAGTACCTGTTTAATATTTTACTAGCCGGGCCTCTCGCGCCATATCATCTCCAGTCTTCTGCCAACTGTCATGGGGAGACGAAATAAAGTTTAATGCTATGTTACATTTTTGTTTTAAGAGTTTTATTATTATTATTGTTATTATTATTATTATTATTATTAGTTGTAGGTGTAGTTTAAACTGTACTATTATTAAAAATAATAAATATTAACTGGAGTAATAACACAGCAGTTGTCCTTATGAAGATCAAGTGTTTGTGACGTATAGGACTACGGTAAAGTACATTATATGACTCTCAAATATATGTAATATATATATATATATATATATATATATATATATATATATATATATATATATATATATATATATATATATATATATATATATATATATATACATACCCTAGTGAAAAAAATAGTATAATTAAGTACATTTTATTCGTATGTACTGTACACTATAAATTGGTATACTTTAAGTCTGCTAAACGAGAACAACTAATTTTGTACTAAATGCATTTTAGTTGTGCAAAAGCAGTGCTGAAGTTCAACTAAAGTTGTAATAAATATACTTGTTTGTGCTTAAGTGGAACTATTCCAAGTATTCTTATGTACACGTTTAATATCCACTCTTTTATTTAATTTTTGAAATGCAGAATTCATTCAGCATAAACTTCAAATGTATTTTGGTGACATTACAATTGCAGTTCAATTACACTGTAAGAGTGTTGGACATGCATTAATATTATACTAATAACAAACTGAGTTCATACTATCCCTTACTTTTACTGACTTTAAAATGCATTGCAATGGCATTCAAAGTAAACTTGAAGTGTGCTAATGGCACAATTATTGTGTGCTTCTAATGCAATAAATTAACTTTTATAAATAATGGCACAGCTTAAGAAAGTGCCTTTTACTAATACCCCCAGCATACCCGTCAACTCAATTATCCAGAGAACATCAGTGGAACATTGGACACAGACATTTGAACACTGGCTGAAGGAAACACTATATATATATCATGTCATGTCATGTCATGTCATGGTTTTTGCAAATATTAAGCAGAACAAGAGTATTAGAATAATTTCTGAAGGATCACGTGACCCTGCAGACTGGATTAATCTGCCAAAAATTCAACTTTGCCATTAGGAATAAATTACACTAAAATATACTGAAATAAAAAACAGCTGTTTGAAATTGTAATAATATTGCACATTACTGTTTTGTTACTGTATTGTTGATCAAATAGCATAAGAGACTTCTTTCAAGCACATTTAAAAATCTTACCAACCCTTTTGAATGATAGTGTATATGGACATGAATGTCTGAATGTCATTTTATTATACATAATCTTATTTACTGTATAGTGAGATGGTCATTTTAAGTGAATCTATGATGTCTGTTCTGTTATATTTCTTACTTGCCACTTTGGTATTTGGTCATTCAAACATTTTTACAGTTTAAACTTTTTTTTTTCTAAAACTTTCAAATTTCATCATCTAATTGACACATTCTGTCACATAGCTATAATCAGTAATGAATATGCTTGACGTTTTATTGTTTTCTTTGAAAACGTCTCACTTGGTGGGAGCTCAACAGTGATTTGTCACTATACTGGCACCGGGTGGCTTTTGCCAACTTCATTAGAACAATGAATCCGCAAGCGGCCTATTCCAGTAGGAGCCAGCAGGACGCTTACACACACAAATGGATCGCTTGCCTAATGAGTGCCCGTTCAGTGTCTTTCATTTAATTAGCTTCCCATGCCTTCAGTCAGTAAATAAGTCTGAAATGTACACACCAAACTAATGATGCTCAAAATCTCCCCTTGAAGTGATCTTTGTTGATGCTTGGTTGAAAAGGAAAGACCTGCTACTGTTCTCCTGAACTTGTAAAATGAGTGCATCACTCAGTTAAAATATAACTCAACAGTCATATAATATTGCTTATGACACTTTCCCAGTAAATATGCCAGAGTATTTTAAACAATTTGATGGCTTTGTCAGCTTGGTTGTCCTCCCCTACCTCTCTGTGTGTTGTGGATTGCTTCCTTTTTATTTGGCACAGTAGTTTGTACGTGATGTAATGCAGGGGAGCCTTTGGAGAACAAAGGACATCTCTCTTTTCAACTGATAAGTCCTACAGCAACATCACGGTATGAATGAAGAAAAGATTTGTCAGCTCAGCTGTTTCTTCCAAAACAAAGACTTTCAAACTCTCAAAGTCACCGTGGTTTCCTCTTCTTTTAGTCACACCTGCCAGGCATCACGAGTAACACTTTAATCATCCCGTTGATTCGAAATGTAATTAGTTGCACAGTACACAAGATCTTAATTATCTATTTGCTTGGGTGTTTGTTTAAAGAGGCTCAGATAATTGGCTATGTTCACACAGTCAAAGCGCTTGGGAGTGACAACTGTATTTACTAACAGGTGTAGCTCTCAAACGATCCTGTTCACACACTTTTGTATTCTCGCATTAGCCGTGAATAACGCCTGTAGCTCCTCTGATTAAAACCCCTTAAACTGATCACCCAGCCTGGCCAAACTGGTCTAGCTGGTCTCTTAGCCTGGCCAAGCTGGTTGTTAGCTAATTTACCAACTGAAATATCCCCTAAACCAGTGATTGTTAACCAAGGGACTGGAGCCTATGGGTCTCTCAGTGACTTAAATTATTCAAAATAACACAAAACAAGCTTAAAATAAAAGCATTTTGTTTTTCAAAAAAAAAAAAAAAAAAAACAGGTTTCACTCAGCCTGAATATATGAGGTAGACTAATTTTAATAGCATGATTTCTAGACCTGGAAAAGTCATGTAAGTTCATAAAATTTTAAAAATGGCATACAATTTCTTTATGATTTTTATTTATTTTATTTTACTATTTTTTTAACAACATTGTTTGTTTGTTTGTTTGTTTAGTTTGGCAAAGCTCTAAAATAGTTATTGGGTAGAAATTGTGAGTAAAAAATATTTTTAAAGTCCTTATCCAGTAAATTACAAATAAATGGAAAAGTCATTTTAATCTATTGGTTAAAAATAGTGGGAACCTTGAAGAACATCCCATTCTTAAAATATAAATATTTAAATATTTAATTATATATAATTATTATATAATTATAATTATTTTAATCTATGAACTCTTTTTTTAATGACCTCTTTTTTGTGACTCTTTAAAAAGAAAAAAAAAGAAAATGTGCTTTATACTACATTATATTATTTACACATGTACCGCTTTTAAAAAAAATATCAAACTCATATATTGAGATAATACTATAATATCTATTCTTTCAGTATATATTTTCTGTTATAGTCAAAATTTTACATATGTAGACATTTTTATTTATCATTTTGCACCAACATACTGAAAGAAAATCTCTGCTATTGCTGTAACCATAACAACAGTGACTGACGTAAATATCTAAGATGGCGACATCCATAATGCTGGGAAGACTTATCACAACTGACAGGATGTTATTTAATAAATGAATCCAATCAAAAGTTCATCCATCAAATCTTAACTAACCGCCAGCAGTTTTGAATAGCAAAGCGCATCATTTGGTGCATGCCCAGACCACAAGACCAACGGCAGCAGCTCTGGTGGAAAATGACGGCTGCTTCTAAAAGCTTCAGCTGAGACACAACCTCATCTCACTCTCAAAATGCGAGTCCTGAAAATTTAAGGAAGTCAGTTCGGTTACATAAAGGGCATGTCACTCTGGGTTAGAACCATGTGCGAATGTAACTGTATTTAGCCCTGTAAAACAGGACTGACATTGTATTCAGCTGCTGTGTTTGAATGTACCCTTTCTTCACAAGTTCCCCTCGGTATTGTAGCGAGAGCCACATACAGGCTCAGTTTGACAGGTAAAACGCAGACGGTGCCAATGAGAGAAGTCTCTCTATCTCTCTCTCTCTCTCTCTCTCTCTCTCTTTCTCTGTGTCTCTCTCCTGCCTGTTAGATCTCCTGCCTTTCAAATCCATTAAGGGGCAGGGATGTAAGACAGCAAACTATCCTTGTATGTCACGCCATTGATACACGCCGCCTGACATGCGTCCATCAGCGTAATGTCCTCAAAGAGCGATCACGAGTACCCTGAGATCTTCTGCTCCAAATGTGATTGAATCAGCTCCCGCTGCGACTTGAGTCTTGATGGGCGACGTGGATCTAGCAGTTGTTGAATCATGCATGGATGGAAGGTACCTGGACTGTGAGGCGACTGATTTATGGTCTTATTTGTGTACTGTATTCAGATACTCCTCCTCTTCTCTTCTCTTGGTGTAAACAGCATAGGGCACAAACCCTGCTGTGACAACTGTGCCACACAGTCAGACAGGAACTCCTCTATAAGTGCGCTGACATGAGTCTGTGCCAGCGGGGATGGGCACGGGGTGTTTGCTATAACAGCACAGAGCTCATCTCCCAGCGGCCAAGCAGCTCTCAGCCATTGCTGCTTTATGCTGTACTGTGTAAATCACACAAACCTCACACATCATCAGCGCATGCCCTCATATTATCATCTATAACACAGAGGAAACCATTCCAATGATGTATTCTAGATATACGAATCAATATCTAATTTAAAAGAACTGATGCCAGTACATGACTGTAATTTCCTCACTGCTCACTTTTTAAAGATGTCTCACAGTTTTTTGGAATGTCAGTCAAATTCTGATATTTCATATAAAAAATTTAAACAGTTAAAAAAAAAAAAAAAAAAAATGTAAAGTTTTATTTAGTACAATTATTATAAAATAAAAATTTTTATAATAATAATAGTAATTAAAATATTTAAATAATTCAATTCAATTATAGTATTATTAATATAAAATATTTTATCTAAATTATAATATTATTAAACTAAAATGAAGAATTACTAAAAAAAATAATAAGATGCCCCCTGACATGTGTGTAAATTCTATTATAAAAATTCATTCTTGAAGTACTACTTTATTTTTGCAGTTTGAACAAGCAGAAACCCTCACACTGTGCGTTCTCCACTTCATAAAAAGGATGGGTGGACTACAATACAACTGAAAACTATGTTTTCACTGAACATATAGTAGTATTATGAAAAATACTGCACTCATAGCACAAGACTATTTAAAAACAGCAAGAAAACAGGCAAAGATAAGTCTGCAAGTTTACAATGTTTTTTTTTTTTTTTTTTTTCACAATGTAATATTTTTAAATTATCTTAATTTGAGGATTTTCCTCAGCAAATATTAATATATGGGTAACTTTACAATAAGGTTCAATTTGCAATTTGTTAACAAATGAATGCATTAGCTATCTAACAAACAAAAATGAAACTTGTCTTCATTTACTCTACCTGATGTTGTACTAAACCTGTATGACTTTATTTTTGATCTGTTGAACGTTTAAATAAATAAATACAATTAAAGTCAATGGGAACTGAAACTGTCTGGTTACCAACATTCTTCAAAATCTCTTCTTTTATGTTCCACAGAAGAAAGAAATTAATACAGGTTTGGAAAAAAACTTAAGAGTAAATAAATGGTGACAGAATTTTCATTTTTTGGGTGAACTACCCCTTTAATATAGGTTACTGTTTATTTATAAATATTGGTTAGTATTAATTCATGTTCATTCATAATATATAAACTTGTGCTAAATTACAATGTTAAAATGTATAAGTAGGTATATGAAACAATAAATGTTGTTATGTTAGCTATTGGAATAAATAATGCCTTGAACTAATGAATTGAACATATTGTAAAGCCTTGCTATCATTAGTTCATTAGTTCAAGCCTTGCAGATATAAATTCAATTAATTCAGTTTAATAAATGACATATCACAAATAAATTAGTGCTTGCTTGACAGCCCTAATTCAACTTCACAGGAGAAATTCCATTTCCCCCATCACATGTGCATTTATAAAGAGTCATGACTGACACAGAGGAGTCACGGTTCATGACAGCTTTTAATAGAACAGCACAAGTACATCACAGTGAGTGCGGCAGATGTATGTTACGCATGAAGAGAGGAGCAGCGGCAGCCTCAGGGATGCGGTTCCAGCCACGTAGATACTGTATGTGTAAAAGGTTCTGTCGCCTCTGATCAGATAACGCCAGCTGCTGATGCCTCCAGCTCTGTTCTCAGACCTGCCCTGATCCTCTTTTCTTCCTGAACTTCCAGTACGAACCGTGCACTTCGAGCATGACAAATAATGGATTACGGGGATTAGAGGTAAACGAACATGAGAAGCACCATATGTTTTGAACCTCCGCCTGACCTAGATGTATGTGCATGCGAAGGAGAGATAAAGCCACAAGTGCGCGCATGTTGCCAGTTGTGATGATGGGGCAAACCAAGAGAAGGTGGCACTGGCTACCGTGTTTGTGATTGGCCGTGCTTCGGCGGGAAGCTAGAATTCATTTACGAAAGATAATTGTACATTTACGGAGGGGTTGGAAGAGGCAGTGAAAGGCAATAAAAGAATGAGTCGACATCACCATGCACAAATGGGGAGGCTAATGAGGACGGTGATCAGGACTAAATGAATCCAATTAAGAAGTTGTTATTCTCAGACCTCATGAATCTCTGTGTATTCCTCAGGGATTTACGGTCACCCTGTGAAGGAAACATGGACAATCGGTCCAACCCTCTCGGTTCTAATTGAAACATGTGGCCATCCTTCTCTGGACAGTCTAGAGTATTAAAAGGAGCCAACAAAGCGAAGTGTCTAAGGCCGCCAGGCCCCTGGGATTGGCGGTAAGAAAACGATGGGATTACCCAGGGATTAAGAAACGATAAGTATGGAAACAAAAACACTTTAAGAAGACACTCTTATTTTACCGTGCCAAGTTTGAAAGCAGACAATAAAGTTCTTCAGTGCAACCCCTGTGGGAATGAATGGCTTATAAACGGAGAATAATAGCAGAAGAACTGGCCACTGCAGGACTCTGATGAGCAGGAAAGACGAGAGGAGAAAGAATAATCTCAATAATATATATATATATATATATATATATATATATATATATATATATATATATATATATATATATATATATATATATATATATGTGTGTGTATATTTTTTTCAAACAGGTTTCTAAGGTGGCAAAATACTTCCTTCATTTCCTATTTCCTATACTAGGCTGGTAAGGATGCTCATATGCTTATACCAGTGTATATAAGTGCCACAAATCTACAGTCTTTACATTTTTTTCAGGCAAATCCTCTTAAAAATTAATTACTTACAGTTGTCTCTGTATATCGAGAAAGAATCTTAACATCAAAGAGATTGCACACTTTAGATTTAATAGCAAATCAGCTGCAAATAATTTGTAATTGTCATTTAGCTCTTAAAGTCTATTCTAATGCCAGTTTATTCTGGACGGGATGATCCTTTGCTTAATTCCAGAAGGTAGGAGTGTGAGCATACAATGGGACAAGGGAGACGAATCCTTCCTGATGCCGCTAGGCTTCCTTTTACACCTCTCAGTGTAGGTGTCCATAATAGCTGGAAAATAGTAATGGACTCTTTTACAACTGGCTGCAGGGCCCTTCTGTTTGAAGTGGATGGGTTCACACCAGACAGTAATGCAGGAGGTCAGGATACACAGTAAGCAAACATCTTTAAAATTGGGTGTTGGTAATATCATTTTATGATTTTTAATGTTTCCAAGTTTGCATTTATTTGGTCAAAAATACAGTGGAACAGTAATACTGTAAAAATATTACTTCAATTTAAAACATCTGTTGTCTATTTGAGTATATTTAACATGTCATTTATTCCTATGATATTTTGTGAAAACCAAAAAGGATTTTTTTTTTTAATAGACAGTTCAATAGAACAAAAATTCTGTAAAAATAAAAAAGTCTTTACTGTCACTTTTGATTAATTTAATGTGTTGATGAATAAAAGTATAAATTTTAAAACAATTATAACATATGCTGACGCCACACTTTGGGGAGAAAAAGTTTTTGTTATGAGTTATGTTTTTAACATACATTTTACTGAACCTTGTTAAATTTATGATTAAAGAAAGGACAAAAATAACTATTTGACTCATATTATTGTATATTTTCTCAAGTTCATGTAGTTTGTTTACATTTTTAGTGTAAAACAAGAAGAAAAAAAATCTTTTTTTGTTTTCTTTTTTTTCAGTGCAGGGATGCTGGTAATGAGGGATTCTGTGAAGCAGATGAGGATTTGGGCAAGTGGTGGCTGGAAAGAGACAGCCGAGTGCACGAAGTGGAGAAAAATGGGGAAAACAACATGCATGGAGCTAGTTAGTCGAGACCCTTGGTGATTTGTTGAGTCTAAAGGCCCCACAGCTGCAGGTGTGTCACTCTAAAGGAGGGTCAACCGGGTGTAACTCACACGGCTAGAGAGGCTTATCTTAATTCTGAAGGCAAGAAAATCTAAGATCCCATTCACGCATAGTCCCTCTAATCAATGTGGACAGGTAATTCAGATGAGAGCAGGAGAGAGCTTACTGCTTTCAGCTCAGTGCTGCTGCATGGCAACTGCAAGACACACACATACATCTATACCCGCAGCAATTTAATCAAACGCACTTAGAGCAGGCAATAACAACAGGTATTATGTAACATAATCATCCACATGAGCCAGGGCTGAGATTACTAATAACATGAAGTGATGAGCAGAACTGTGTTTAAATACCCCTATATTCACTCCCTAATTGTTCTAACCTGCCCGAGATCTTCGCAGAGAAACCCCTGTGAAAACATACCCACAGCTCTTTGGCATGTAGTGCGGGAAACCGAGAATGACTCAAAAGAACTGAAAGCATTTGGGGAGGATTCGTAAATGAATCCCTCCAAAAGAAAAGACAACAAGCGTATTTGTTTCTGACTTTTGGCGCATGCAGTGGAATTCCATTAGATGAGTCATATGCATACAGTATCTCTCCATTACGGTCATCAATTGTGGAATGAGCAGGTGGTTTACTGTAGTGTGTAACGCAGCATGCAGGCCAGAGTCTGGGGTTTTTCACCTGCTGCTGGCTGCTCTCCAGCCTCTGCTGAGACTCAGTGCTCTAGTTCCCTGATCGTCTGCTGCAGAAAACACACCACACCAGTCCTGATGGGGCTAGTTCTCACATTGTTTACTCCAGCATCTATGTTATATCATAGCGATGTATTTATTTTTTAATATAAATTTTAATTCTATATCTGCACATACTTTTTAGTCTTAGCTAAAAAAAAAAGAAAAAAAAAAGGTACTTTTGAACGCTTTCATTGGTATTGTCCCGGAAAAGAGGCAGGCATAGTTCATTGAACACAAGTTCATCTTTTGTGAGATATTGGAGCATGTTGTCATACTACATGGGGCAAGTTGTCACATTAAACAGCCTATAATAATATTTCAGACAAATTTCAAACGTTAAACAATTATGAAACACAAAACAATTCAAGCAAAAATAGTGAACATACAAAAATACTACAAAAGCCAAAAAAGGGAGAGAAAAAAAAACAACCACTTAAGCTTTCTGAAAAAAAAAACATAAATTAAGTAAATAATCTATTTAATAAATACATAACATTTAAAACATCTGTCAGAATTAAAAGGGAAGAAAAGGTAATATATATATATATATATATATATATATATATATATATATATATATATATATATATATATATATATATTATTATTATTATTATATATATATTATTATTATTATTTTTCTTAGGCAAGGATGCATTTTACAAAAGTAACCTTTTTTTGTAAGAATCAAAATGTCTTTACTATTTCAAATAAATGCTGTTCTTTTGAACTTTCTAATAATCTGGGGAAAAGTATCAGTTTCCACAAAAAATATTGAGCATTACAGCTGTTTTTAACATTGATAATAATAATAATAATAATAATAATAATAATAATAATAATAATAATAATAATAATAATAATAATAATAATAATAATAATAATAAATGTTTTTGAGCAGCAAATCAGTATATAAGAATGATTTCTGAAGGATCATGTGACACTGGAGATGCTTGACTGATTAAACAGACACTATTGGAAGAGAGCTGAACTGGATGATGACATCACTGAATCATCACTGAACTGACTTTAGCTGAAAAATAAATAAAGGTGACTTGACTTGACTTGACTGAAAACTGGAGTAATGATGCTGAAAATTCAGCTTTACATCACAGGAATTAATTTGATTTTATACAAATATTAAAATAGAAAACAGTTATTTTAAGTTGTTATAATATTTCCCAATATTACTGTTTTTATTCTATTTTGACCAAATAAGTACAGCCTTGTTCAGCATAAGAGCCTTATTTAGTTCAAAGGATGAAACACTCAAAAATGTAATGAAGGGATTTTGAACCAGATGTTTTAAGCTAACATGCAAAGCCTACAAAAGTAGAGAAAACAAGCATTTGTGTAATTAGACTTTTGACTCAAAACCTCAGTTACTGAACTACAGTCTTTGTGACAACTTACAATCCTCTGTGACAACTAGCCCCACTCTCCCCTACAACATGCTGTGAAGGAAGCTACAAAAGAAAGCAATGGTTTGGTAAGATCTGCAACAGTTGCTTCTATATCTTAATACAAAACACAGCAAATCTAATCTGCCGTTGAGAAATATAACAGGCACAAATGTTTTAAATTCTTAAGCAGCTCTCAAAAATGCTTCTGCTCCTTTTTGCATCAAAACTCCAAATTACAAAATGTAAAAATTTTAAAATCCAATGAGCCGTGGCACTGTTAAATATCCACAGGCTAACTAAAGCAGAAGTAAAGCAGAAAGGTACTTTTCCGACTTTCCCTTTGATATACCATGCTCTCCAAAACTTCTACCAGGGGTCATAGGACATCTGTGTGCAGGATGTCACGTAATGCAACGTTTTGACTTTGACTTCATTATTCATCAGCAAAGGCAAGGTTCTCCAGGCAACTGAGCTTCCATTCATGCCTGTTTTTTTACCCCATTATCCAAACAGACCAAGCAAGAATAGATCAACTCCAGAGGTCATAGCAATCTGCATTTTATTGTCTTACACACTAACCATTAATGTTACCTCTGAGCAGAGCAGAGATCTGCTACAGCGTGAGGTTTTGAGAGCGAGAGGGGTGTGAACAGATGTGGTGTAGAGCGAAAATGTGGGTGTGAGAGGGGGAGGTGTAATCTGGGGGCACTGCCAGCGTCTTACACTAGAACTATGCACCTGCTGCCAAAATGTGTTGTCCACACACATATTCAAGCAAAATAGCACATGGAACCATAGAAAACTGTCTGGCTTTCTTAAATTTTCAAAAACATAAACAGATACAGTATGCTTTGCAGAATGATGATAACTTAATATGACAGACACAGATTTTTAAATGCACCTAAAGGTCTGCCCCAAATCCAATTTGGGGGGGTTGGGTAAATGATTAAATGACTCACATATTAATTAATAAGCTTTTTGTTTTTTGCCTTTATTGGATTGAACAGTGTAGTGATTACAAAAAGCAATGGGAGGAGAGAGGGGAACAATATCAGGAAATGACCTCAAGCCAAGACTCAAACTTGGGTCACCCGAAGCACTACTGCACCATACAGTATGTCGAATCAGTGTCTGTTACATAAAAAAAAAACAGTCAACGTAAAACGTAAAATGCTAAATAATCCCCACCACTAAAAATGTGTGCTACAAACCAGCGTGGTTTATAACAGCTTGTTCACAAATATTCTACACTTTCAGAATTCGTAGTTGCACTGAATTGTTTCTCTCCCACTGGGCGTAATGCTCCCTTGTCAATACGAGACGAAATGTTATGAATTAACATTTCCATTAAGTGTATTAATGATGTCCTGGTGAGAGCAGTGCACTGTATTGATTTCCATTAAAAAAAGAACAAACAAAAAAATCTAAATAAAAGCGAGGATTAAAATCAAAAGTGAAATCGGTAAATACTTCTGTTCTTATATATAACTAGTTCATGAAACATTTTTTTCATATACTTCAGCCTGACTCTGAATGTCATCACACAGGCCATATTTCTGTTTCAATCCAGAGAGAATAATGTTTCTCAGATGAATTTATGATTAAATGGTGACAGTCCAATGGGAGAGTTAACAAGAAAGCAGGGAGGGAAACTTCAAGAAGTGAGTATATGATAAAAGTTTTATACGTCACTCAACTCAACTTAATTTTCTGCCCAGCTGATTTGGTGTAAACAGAGGTAATATGTAAGCTATGTGACTTCAGAGAGCACGTCCTTCAGAAAGCACCCTTGTGCTTCTTCACAGGTTAGAGGGAGGAGCTCCTGGTCCATCTCTTGAGGGAACATCTGACAGAAAGCTTTTTGCATATTTAACCAGGACTTTGGTCCGCTGTTGACATGAATCCTGCTTTTTCACCATGCTCTTATCAGCACATTCCCTCACTGGGACACACCACTTCATGTTGGGATACAGAGAGGCCAAGTCAAGAAAGCATGTTTGTGTTTTTTATAAATATATTTAATATGATGAAACCAGCATTGGCTCGACTGAGGCTCATACCGTTGGAGGAGCAATGTGAGTAATGAGAGGTGAAAGATACAACTGCTCTAATTAAAAGAACACAGGAAAAAGGCATTAACCTCCAGAGATAAGCATTTAAGCATGAAAAATACGATCAGACAGTTAGGGATCCAGTTGTTTGTATAAAAAAATATAAAAAAAAATAAAAATCCCTTTTTCACTCAAGGAGATATTCCCCACTGTTTTGAATGTTGGTAATGTAGATTTCTATGGTGGTCAGAAGAGATTAGAGTTTTTAATCAGAGTCAGATCTTATTGGAATATCAAATAGAAATAATTGGATTTTCCGCCTTTTTATAACATGATTAATGTGCCCAGCCCTCGTGGTTTTAAGCAGCCAGGTGCCTTAAGAGGCTCTGCTCTTTGGGTATTTTAACCAACATGCTTCACTCTCACGGGTGGAGAGGAGCAGTAAAAGTCAGACTCATAACAAATAAGGTTGACAGTGTATGAACTGAGTAGGCTGATTAATTCAAAGGTCATAAGTCATAGCTATTCTGGTGAATTGTGTAATGTTAATCAAATAAGATTGGGTTTGGTTTGCCTCAGGAAGAAGAGCACTTCTGTTATTGCTTGGCCGATTACCTGAGCACATCCTTGGAGGGATTCATAGATTCAGTTATTACATTTAGGAAATTTGAATGAATGAAAGAAGGGGGTAGGGTTTGTTGGGAGTGGGGAGGATAGACAAGGCAATGAATTTCTTACTGTGAAAGTAAGAGTAAGCAAACTGCATCGTCTTTGCTTACTATGTAAGCAAATGGCACTTTCCACAATTATGGCACAAAATATAGCTTGGAAAAAAAAAATTAAACATGCTTTTTATGTAATATAGGATTTTTTTTTCATGTTTTTAAAATTTACCATTATTGTTATAGTTAATAAGTTATAAACAAAAAATAGTAAGCATCAAATTTAATAATCTAATGCAGATTATAAGTTTTTCATAAACATCACATAAACAATCATAAATATTATACATTAATAATTTCTTTATACATTTTAACTGAATATAAGTTCAAACGATTGTTAAAATGACATTATTATATGATATTCATCAATTGATTCGATAAAAAAGGCACAGACCTCTAAAGTGGGAGAGGTCATAAAAAAGGGATACCAGTTCGTACCCTATTTGTAGAAAGTGCCAAAAACTGATGTTTGCAAAGACTCAAAATTGTTCTATAATTACTTTTTCTGTACAAGCACAAAATGTTGAGGCTAACATAAAGCATTTCCTAGTAGCTGTTTTTTATGCATTCATGATATCAAGCAAAAAAAAGAGAATTAGACAATGATTCACTAAATTAAATTCCAAAGGCCTTTAAGAAAGACTACACTTTTGGCCAAGGCATAGCCTTCCCATTTAAGGCCAACAGTAACATCCATACTTGATCCACTACTATCTGCTCCAATATTAAGAGCCTTTATTCACAGACTTACACCGTCTTATGTTTTTTGGAAAGCACCAGAGCACCTCATTTCATTGATTGGCCTTTATAACCATGCATGTTAAATATTGCATTACTAATCAATCTACACTTTAAAAGCCTCAATTGAGAATGGCTTGATCATTTAGTATTCATGAAAACACTTTTTATTTTATTTCATGATACACAAACAGACATTTACTAACAATGGACTTTCACAAAAAGAAATAGATATAAAATTACGCAGGAATATCCTGCTTTACCTGCATCTGATCTCTATTAAACTGGAGTGTGCCTCTCTTCACAGCTTTAAATCTACGGGACATTTTAACAGCATGTACACTTCCTCCACGTCTCTGTAAAAGCGATAGGATCGAGTGGAAGTAAATACCCACTGCACGGTCTGATCACGTTCTACTTTCCCCTGCTTTTCTACTCAAGCAAGGCCCAGAGGACATGTTCTCACGTCTTAAACTCTGTTACTGCTTTCTGGCTCAGGTGGTCCAGCGCTGAAGTGAGAAGCTGTAATTGGCACGCAGTGCTTCCGTGAATATCCATATTTATCTTCAGGATAACACCTCACGCGCGCTGCAATCTCCAATCCCATGAGGAGACAATGCTTTTCCCACTCTCTCTTTCTCTCTGTATCTACAGTATCTCTCTCTCCCTTATAATCTTTTCCCATCTTCACAATAGGTAATCAGTGGGTCATTCTGATTGGCTCTGAAAGCCGTCCCTGGTTAATGAGAAGCAGAGGGCATGTGTGTAAGGAGACAACAGGTGGAGCGTCAGTCTCACGTGCTGCAGCTGGAGAGGCACCTCTGTATCTACCAGCTGTCGGGCCTGGATAATAATCATTAAAACCGCAGGCCTGCAAATCATCTTCATACAACACGAGCAAGGCTGCCATGAAGGACTCGCGTAATATCACCTCATTTGGCGAGAATGTTTTGACACAAAAACGTGGGATGGGTTTTGATCATTTTGCGGCATCACCATTTCGGAATGACATGCCAACGTAATTATTAAAATCCACATGGCCTTTGGCTAAGCATGTGAACAGACGGGGAAGAAACGATGGTTGAATGAATGTCACAGTGTAATCTGAATTGGGATGCCGTAAAAGGCTTTCTTTAAGCTTGGCATGCAGTGAGGTCAAATTTATAAATAAAAATATACTGAGACTAAATTGATTTAATTCAGTAGGTGGTGCTGTGTGAAGTTGTTGCCCTGAAAGCCCAATGCTACGTCAACCTTCATTAGGCTGCAATCCATCATCATAGGATTGGCCGCTTTGCAGAAATGACTAGGCAGAGGTCTATATGGCTGGGACCACTCACGGCAAAATAACAAGAGACAAAGACAAACCCTATTTAAAAGGCTGCAAAATAATCTGTAGCATTTTGCTGTTTCGTTTCACCTTTTCCCCAAACGGGTCTAAGAAAAGACCATAGGAAAGAAAAATCGCCAGTGAGATCTCTTTAATACCCCAATTGTTTCTACAAGACAACAATGAGATTAAATCGAGAAGAAATGCTCGCGTTTCCTTCTTGTGAGATTTTTCTCCTGATTTTTCTCACGCATGTCTCCTCTGGAGTTTCAAAGGAGATAGCAACAATGTCACTGTGATTAGATTTGCCAAGATATAAACTCCAACATCTTTCATCAAATTCTTCCGAGATCAAATTATCTGAGCTGTGTTATCTGATTCATTTTGCAATGCTATACTCTTACTCTGTCAAATGCAACTCATTTGTTTCTCAGAACTTAACAACAAAGATGGCCTGGGGATAATATGAGAGAGCTGTAATGAAAAAAGTTAAATACATGTGTATA
This sequence comes from Cyprinus carpio, assembly GCF_018340385.1. Lineage (NCBI taxonomy): Eukaryota > Metazoa > Chordata > Actinopteri > Cypriniformes > Cyprinidae > Cyprinus > Cyprinus carpio. Next base: position 16,829,904 of record NC_056574.1, on the reverse strand, counting down.
TTTGTAAAATTGTTTGTAAAATATGTAAAAAAACACACACACACACACACACACACACACACACATATAGATAGATCTATATTACATCTACTTCTGGGATGTCCTTGGATGGACTCTCCGATAAACTCGTACTGTGCTTACTAAATGACCCAATAATTAATGCAATCAAGATGTCTGCCTCCAATTCAAGAGTCTCTAAGTATCTGTAAAAATCTGGATGTGATACTAAAGCAGATTGTCACACCAGCAGGCTAATATCAAGCCACCAGCTCATTATTGAACCAATATGGAGCTTAAAGCTTTCAAGAATAATGTAGTCATATCCAGGTGCATGTAAACCTTGAATGAATGAAATTCATGCTAATAGTGGGCCTGAGCAAATAGAGGTCCCATCCACTGTGCGGTGAGAGAGACTAATTAGAACGTTAGCATACAGCGTAGCCAACACTCTGTGTGAATATTGGCACATTTTTAATAAGTAGATGGTAGTACTGTATGTTTTCCGGCAACTTCAGAGACAGTTTCTATGGTAACTGTGCTCTTTCTCTCTGCACTGCAAGGGAATATGAGTTGATTTCACAAAGGTTTCAAATGAAAGTAATGGTCTTTAATCACATGACCTCTTAAATAGGCATCAGATAAATTATGTAAAACAACCCCAAGCCCTTAATTATGGACAGATGCTTGCAGTGAGGTAAGTACAATGCCTGGGCAAGCCAAAAGTGAAATTTATGGTCCATCATGGCAGAAATGCTTAGAGGCCCTTAAAATCTGATGCCTTAAAACCCGTCTTGGCAGCTGGTGCAATCTGTAGTCAATAGAATTAAAAGACATTTTACTTAATTATCTCCTGGACTTTGAACATCCATATGGGGTCCTTAATGATATTTGAAAAAAACAGGGATCAATATTGCACATTAGCAAGATATTGGTCATAGAAGTCATTCCCATTTGGCTTTGTCACGTTCTGGTGCTCTTTGGACATAATATGTATTAACAGTGGCAGGTCCTTGTTGATTGTCTAGTCACATCCAGCATCAGAAATACTCCAAATGCCTGTTAGGAATCCCCAGTCTCCATTGAAATTCTTCCCCTCTGTTAAGTGTCAAAGCTATTTTACTAAACCAGGAAATGGACAGATGGTTGAAAGAGTATAATTGAAAATGTTTCCTCAAACTGTGCCATTTTTTTAAATTTTTTTTTGAAGAGGTAACATTGTCCAGTTAAATAAGGAATGTGAGTATGTCATCTCAACTGGGTAAAGAGGTTCTCTAGAACAATCTAGATGAAAAAAAAATATTTAAAAGGTGCAGAGTTTATAAAAATGTCCACTTTGTTTTCATGCTGGTGTCGTATGATTTTTTTTACTTTTTTAAACTTTTACACACCTTTTAAAGTTTTGATTGAGGCTAATAACTCAATTTCAATAAAAAGAAAGAAAGAAAGAAAGAAAGAAAGAAAGAAAGAAAGAAAGAAAGAAAGAAAGAAAGAAAGAAAGAAAGAAAGAAAGAAAGCTATCATTTACTCACCCTTCTATCGTTTCACACCTGTATGACTTTCTTTTTTCTGTGGAACATGAAAACCAAACAATCTTGGTAAACCATTGACTTCTATAGCATGAAAAAAAATCTAATTTTTCAGATATTTCTAAAAACATCTTTTATGTTCCACAGAAGAAATTAATTGACACAGTTGCTGGAACAACATGAGAGTGAGTAAATTTTTGGGTGAACTATCCCTTTAAATGTCCTATGTTGGAACAATCACCTAACATAATCATTATTTCTATATTTGCAAAAAAATAAAAATAAAATAAGTACATGTATGTGTATTTAATTAGTTGTATACATGAATAGTATTTTAATGTATTTGTTAATAAATACATCATAGACCCAAATGTTAACCCAACTGACCAACATTACACATTTATTCATCTGCCACCATCTTTGTATTTGAAGTTCAAGTTTTGTATAAATATCCCGGGGGGCAACTGACAAAAAAACATGTGGTCTCAAAAGGATGGAAAATATTTGATTTCTTCTGGTAAATGCCATTGTTTGGAAAGTGCACAGTTCACGCTACCAGCGTGCTTGAATTAGGACCGACAACCTGCCTGACTCTATTCTTTGTGTTGTTGTCTGAGAATAACATTCTCCCATATACTCCTCACCAGGGACAAGAGAAGTCTGTCAGAAATAAAAGAAGGTGCTCTCTGTGCACGATATGGCTCTACATATGGATAATTTGCCCCGCCGATTCAATTGGGGGATTGATGGGGGGTCCGATGGAACAGAGAGGAACTGGAAGAGTGGACTGTTTGAATTGTCATGTGGCGGCATGAAGTATTATTTACTGTGATGAACAAGCCACACAGTCAGATTATAAATGAGCTTTTCCCCAGGAGAGGGTAAACAGTGACACACTTGACACAAAGACAGACATGGTGTTTGCTTTCGCAGCTTTTTCCTCCTTTACAGCCATATGTACGGTGCCACACGATGAATGATATCACCTTTGTTTTCTCATTTCATTTCCTCAGAGATATCCTCAGACTTTTGTCAGTTTTCAGAATATCCCATCTGTTTGAATTGTCTTCGGTGAGCAGACGAATACATTAATCAGATCTGCAAGTATGAGACAGTTTAAGTTTTTTTTTTTTTTTTTTTTTTTTTGCTTTTTTCCCCCTTCCAGAGGCCAGAAGCATTCTCTACCAGATGGTAGTTTGGCTGTCTCCATGTACCCGTACCTGTTTCTCAATTTATTTCTACAGTTTCTTTCTCAACACATTTCTAATATCACATCCTATTCTGTCCCACTAGGCAATAAATCAAATCTTGAAACGTGATAAACAAAAAGTTGCAATAGTTTTCAGCTTGATTGCAGAAGTATTTGACACATTCATTTTGTCCACAGAGATTTTAAACTATTGCTTAATAGATCGTTCTAGCCATGAACTAAACCAACCAGCTGTGAGATGAGTCATGATATTATAACATTTTATTTGAAGCAAAGAGTATTTGAAAAAGGTACATGGTGCAAGAACTGTGCACTTTTACAGGGCAATGAAATACACAGCTAATAAAGCACTCTGACTGACGTACTCAAATTAAAACATCACAAAAAATATTGAACTAGTCATTGATTCACTGTATAAAATCACTGATCATTAAATCCAATATATTTTTTTAAAAATCCAGTATATACTATAATATATACAATATATAAAATCCAATATATTTAAAAAGAATATTCAAAAATATGTACTTTTCACAAAGCTACATGGAATTGGGTGGCCACTGCTTAACTATTTGGTGCACATTTTATGGTAAAAGTGGCTTCCCTGATTGGTGGATCAAAGGAGGTTCTCTACTTTGGATTATGGGTAGTGTAGTTTTTCACCAGGGAATCTAGGGAATTTGATGTTAAACACTTTTTAGCAATCACTCCGATAAAATCATTTTATTTTTATCAAAAATGATTTTATTTATGAAAAAATTGAATAGGATGGGAGATTTCTATCATTATCACCAATATCAACATCAAAACTATCATTTTTGCTATTATCATAATTAGAATTTACAAACACACATACTTCTTTAGATTATTTTTAAATACATATTTGACTAGTAAATTCTCTCACGGAACTAAAAACATGGTATTCACAAGCAGTGAAACTTCATTCACAGAAAGATTTGATAGAATGTAGAAACATAAAGTATTGACCATGGTCAGAGTACTAGTGGCCTTGTGTGTCACAGTGAGGAACCACCTGAGGACAGGAAGCTCTCTCTTCCAGCCAAAAAGACTTATTAAGAACTGCACATGGAATCTACAGGAGCACACTACTGGACTCACGTATTATATTGAGAATCCACCCTGAAAGACACTTGCACAGTATTATTTTGGCTCTGGAACATAATCATTGCACAGGCCTTGTATTTTCAATGTGAACTAATTACAGTGATTGCAATATGGACATTTCAGTTAATAGGAAGCAATTTTACAATGTGTGTGTGTGTGTGTGAAGAATATGCAAGCGTCAGCTCTTGTTTGACATGCAGGGTGATCAAGAATATTGATCCTGTTAAATACAATGACACTGTGATGTAACCCTGATTAAAATTTAGCCATCATACTAATAGGATTTTAGATACATTTCTTATTTTTATCAAATAATGGAAACCATGAAACTGTACACTACTATTTAGAAATAAATACTAAGTACTTTAAATGCTTTTATTTAGATTTTTTTTATTTTTTTGGTATGTAGTGTTTAAATGTAAGTATATTTTAAAAGTAATGTTTTTTTTTAGTAAGATTTTTTTTTTTTTAAAGAATTCTCTTCTGCTCATCTAGCCTGCATTTATTTGACCCAAAATACAACAAAAGCAGTAATATTGTGATTTTTTTTTCATGAACCTCAGATAAATGCTGATTTTTTTATTTTTCTATTCATCGAGGAATCTTGATTTCTTTTTTTAAATATTAATAATTATTAACTGTTTTAAATATTATTAATAATATATATCATTTCATTTTAATTTGTTCCCAAAATCACAACTTGTCTTAGGCTTTGTTTTACATCACATGAACCTATTTTATCGATGGACCAATGGTTTATGATTATACTGACCTCATAACCCTAAAAGCACGGCATTCTGATTGATATCTACACTGAATGCATATCTAGAGAGAGAGAGAACTCTCTGAGGAGAGTGGCTGCCCGCTCAAAAACTCAATCAATAAAAGAACCTCTGAAGTGAGCATTGACAAACCTGTTATGTATCACCAGCTTTAATGGATTCTCATGCATAGGATATTCATCAAGTCAGGGTGAAGGCCTGCAGGTGTACAGCCATGCTACTCTCGACCTCTAATTACTTTGCAGGAGGGATGACGAAGACTAAAGAAGGGTATAATGTTCAATATCCCTTATACTCTCGAATGTGGAGCCTGATCACTAAAGGATTTGCCCATAATAAGAGTGCTGGCAGCAAACAGCATAGTAATTTCTAGCAATGGATATTAATACAACGTTTTTAAAAAATGGTGCAGTTCAAGAGATATTTCAACCTCATCTCAGTGTATGGGTTAAAGACATATAAGCGTTAATGACTGCCGTAAAACATTATAACATATTGTCTTTAAACTTTGAACACATATGACTGTACACATCTTTTTTTTTTTTTCTGCATGTATAGGCTGCACCACGTGATGTTTTAAAAACAAAATTTTTTTTTAGAATAATACAAAATAATCATCAAAAATGAACCAATGTAAACCAAAATAAACCAACAAAATATAAAAATGAAATTTAAATTAAAAATTAAAATTCGTTGAAATTATCAACAGAACAAATGTCATTGTCAATTTATTGAAAAAATATATATTTTGAAAAATGAAAAATGTCAGCTTGACTGATTTAGTTATTACTGTTTGATTTAGTTATATAAGTTACTTAATGGATTTATTTATACTAAAATAGGCATAAAAAGGAGGTTGCTATCATCTTTCAAGTGATATATATCTGAGTAAAATGGCTTCTTGCATGAGAAAAAAAAAGTTGAGCGGGACTTGATTTTGTCCATCAGCAATTGATTGGATTAAAAAAGAAGAAGAAGAAGAAGAAGAAGAAGAAGAAGAAGAAGAAGAAGAAGAAGAAGACTGGTTACTGGAAATACACTTTTGATGTACAGTGGTGGCCAAAATTATTAGAAAACTAGTATTTTCACAAACTAAAAGTACTAGTGAAAATACTAGTGTTCTAATAATTTTGTCCACCACTGTAATTGCAACCAGTTCATGCTGTGAACAAGATTCCGAAATTTCTAACATTCCAGAACACATCTAACTGTAGCATTCACTAACTATAGGCTCTGTAATCGCCAACCATCCCAAAACACTTGTCCCACTTAGTCAACGTTATCTTACTTCATTAGCTTTGAGAGCAATATTTGTGTTTAATACAGTTGCGACTGACAGAGACATCAGTGGCGTTAGAGTTGCAATCTCCAAAGCAAACTCTGCCACGGTGCTTGCGGGGTTAGAATGGGCCATACCGCTAGGTAATCACTAGCCATGTTGTTAATGACTCACACAAGCTACTGATTCAAGGTGAAGCTGTTAATGCCATTTGTGTGCTTTCTAAGAGATACAATCGCAACAACTGTGCAATCTTTGCTTTGTTAAATTGAAATAAAACAGCACTCAAGGGCAAAGGCTGTGAGGACATCGGTTTTCTAATTTCAGCCTTATCTGCAAGTTACAGTCACTTATTTAACACAATGTTAAGGCCCCCGGATGCTCACCAAAACCTCCATTTTCTATTTTCTGAACATTTGCTTCAGATTTTAATTACTTGTCAGTTTCCACACTTAGTCAACACGGTTATCATTACTTCATTAGCTTTGAGAGCAATATTTTGTGTTTAATACAGTTGCGACTGACAGAGACATCAGCGGCGTTAGAGTTGCAATCTCCAAAGCAAAACTCTGCCACGGTGCTTGCGGGTAGAATAGACATGTCCGGTAATCACGCCGCGACGGCGCTAGCCATGTTGTTAATGACTCACAAAAGCTACTGATTCAAGGTGAAGATGTTAATGCCATTTGTGTGCTTTCTAAGAGATACAATCGCAACAACTGTGCAATCTTTGCTTTGTTAAATTGAAATAAAACAGCACTCAAGGGCAAAGGCTTGAGGACATCGGTTTTTCTAATTTCAGCTCTTTCAACCATTAATATAATATAATATAAGAATATCTGCAAGTTACAGTCACTTATTTAACACAATGTTAAGGCCCCCGGATGCTCACCAAAACCTCCATTTTCTATTTTCTGAACATTTGCTTCAGATTTTAATTACTTGTCAGTTTCAAGCTGTCCCAAGGCCTAACACTTGCTGTCAGCTTCCAGTCAGTCCCTCCCAACACGGCAATGCATTACTGCCAAAAGGTATTGTGTTCAGGATAAGAACAGTAAAAGAGAATCTTAACTTATACGGGAATGAATTATTGCCTTAGGGTATTGTGTTCAGCCCTCGAGCATTCAGGTATAGTAAAAACCTTTGTTTGCTACAAGACATATCCAGCTGCTAATGTGCTTTGAAGCGCAAGGGACATTGCCACAGGCTTACAGCATCTCCATCAATTTAAAATCAAAAGGCTGCCGTCTCAATGTGTAAACAAGAAACATCTATCAAAAGTACATACTTCATACCACAACGAATCAAAGCCCAATATGCCACTTCAGTGCAACAGCCTCTCAAGAGTGTTCAGGACCACGGACAGCCCCTCGTTTGCTATTCAACCTCTGCCGCCTCACTTCCAGTCTCATCTAGTTATGTCACATTCCTGCATCAAACCAATGCTGTTTATTGTAGAAACACCTTTTATTAGTATAATATCAACTATGTGCTTCCCTGTAAATTTTCTAAAATACAGGCACAAAACTGGTATTCTACAAAGAATCTAGATCTAGAATCATAGGAATATTATAAATAATCTAGAAATATGATATAGAAAGTACACTACTTTTTGCAAAGTTTCAGTTAATTATTTTTTTTTCATACATATATATATATATGTCAGCGTTTGCTAAAATAAAAAATTATCTCTCTCTCTATAATCAAACTGCCTTTGATGTATAAGCTATATAATTTAATAAAAAAATGTTCATGTTTTTGTAAAAAAAACTCTCTAGTATGTATACATACACACACACACACACACACACATATATATATATATATATATATATATATATATATATATATATATATACATATATATATATATATATATAATATATATATATATATATATATATATATATATATATATATATAATTATATATATACAGCTGAAATTGACACAGCAAAAAACAATCCATTTTCAGTATTGATGAAAATATAATTACAAATTGATTGCTATCAATGTTTGCTTCAACTATGCAAATCTTCTCTTTTATTCTCCTCTGTACTTTACTGGATCACTGCGCTCGTCTCTCAGAATGATCCGTTCAGAACTGTCCTTATACATTATCAACACACACTCAGTGGTGCTGTAAAAGCCTTCTACTTCACGTATCACCAACAACTGCACTTGTTCTTTTATGAGTCTATGTATTAAGTGAACACATTGGGGCGGCTACATAATTTATCATTCATTATGCTTTACGTGAGTGCTGCAGGCATAAAGGATGCTTTTTATAAACCAGATAATATATTAATATGAGCGTTGCTTTTCCAACACTGCACATACAGACATGCCATCTTTTCACCCCCATCTTGCCATCTCCCTCTATGACTGTCTATATGTCCGTCTATCCATATCTCTCTCTTTCTCTGTATCCACGGCACGATTGCTCTCTCCTCCACAAAGAGCCTGGCTCAGACACCTTGCATACAAAACAGCTGACTCAATTTTCAAGCTGCATAATCAAGATAAGAGAAATGGAGAGAGAGAGAAGGGGATAGAAGTACACATCTAACAAATGATGTTTTAGTTTTTTGAACCAGCGCAACTCGTCGTGGAATGTTAGGTTATGCTTAAGCACAGCTCTTGAGCTAATCCTCCTGATGAAAGCCGAGAATGATTTGCTGTGTTTTTACCAAATGATTAAAGCGAGGGTGGAGATCCTCAATCTGTCTGTAGCTTTTAATGCAATTCAGTCATTCGGTCATCTATATACAGGTTGTACAGATATACTACTACTGTATATCTTCTAGTGAATGATCTTTCAGCAAAAACACATACATGCACAACATATATATATATATATATATATATATATATATATATATATATATATATATATATATATATATATATATATATATATATATTAAAAAAAATCTTAATGATAGTTATTATACATTGTTACCAAGAAAATCTAGCTTTTTATGCTGGGTGGTCCCTGGGGTTGACTCAGAAGCTGGATGGGGGTCCCTGGGTCTATAAAAGATGAAAACGCCTGCTGCAGATGAATAATAGTCATCATTTTAGGATTCAGCAATACTTTTCAACCTGTTACTGTCAAAACAAAACCGCTGTAAGTCCAAAATGATTTAGTTCCTTAGCACCTTGTTTAAAAAAAAAAAAAAACTCTTATAATCCAAAATTTGGCTTTTAAGAACTCTGAAAGTGATTTATAAGTCTCAAAATACATGCTTTCATTTATCGTAAAAGGTTTGTCCTGACAAATGTGTTTGCGTGTTTTGAGGGGGATAGCTGCTTAACTTACAAGCTGAGACACCGTCACTCCGTTTGCTGAACCAGTTCTTACTGGAATACACTGTTCTGACAGTAGCATGACGGAGAAGCTCTTTTCTTACCATGTGAACTCTGTTACTCGGATGACCTAATATGCTTAGTATTTTTCAGAGGGTGAGTCTCAAAGTATAACTGTACAGTTATGTCAATCAAGGTGAGGAAAATCAATTGCATATCCAATTGGGTGCACATATTTCACAGTTTAAGGCGTGCAGCATTTACATTTCACAGATAACTAGACATTTGCACTGAATCCAAGTCATGTTAAATGGAGCAGCTTTGGTCATTTTCATGTCTTCTCTTTTAAAGCTTTTTAACTCACAGCTGTTTGTAAAGTGTGTTATTTTCTCAATTTCAAGTTTTATTAAAGCACTAAAGATGATTTATGTAATATCTATAAAATTACATATACCAAAGTACGTCTGCGTCATACATTCAATATTAACTCAATTATTATCTCTCTGAATAATTTATTAGACTTCTAGCGTCAAATGATTTCTCAATTTAGCAATCCTAACGTGCAGTCCTCAGAGAGACACTCACTCAGGCACATATTTAATTCAACACTACACACAACTGGTAATAAACCAACTGCATTTTTATAAACAGTAAGAACACTTTCATTGTTGAAATATACTGGAAAACTTTCAGAGCTCTGTCGGCGTAAACGGACACCGTAAGCTCCTAAGCTTATTTGCCATGTACGCGATTCACTAAAATGTAGTAACTGAGGACTGAAGGGGGCGATCAGTTGACAGTTTTACGGCTGAAGGCGAACTCTAGCGGCAAACCAAACCTGACTGCTGTCCAGGGTCCTGAAACCTTCGGCTACATTTCTGGAGACGAAAGCACGAGATATTCAAGCCTGTAACATCTCTAAGTAAGACGCTTTGGAGTTCAACAAGCCCTGAACTAACAGGCATGAGTGTTCACCTGCTTAATCTATCTTAGAATTCCATATATTGCCGCACAAATGCATCATGTCAGTATTTGTCATGTCAAATGATTCCAAAAGAAACGCGCTCACAACTCGAGTGCACATTTGAACGCCGATATACACTCACGCCTTAGTGCAAAACGAAGCGAATTAATGTTCATTTTGAGTCAATGTAGGTTTCACTGTCAAGCTCGACACATCAGTTATACAAGTCACAAGTTATACAAGTCACGCCGAGGCATTTGTTGCAAATACGCGGATGTACAAAAGCCACATGGATAACTTACATGTCTCAGACTACACTTGCGCTCCTTTCATTTCTCGTCCGACAAAACCAACGTTAGAAGCGACGTAGATGCGACATTCCAAAGCATTTCTCACTTACCTCTTTCGCAGAGCGAAGCAAGAGTCTCTCCGTAACCAAACCGGGGTCCCTATGTCACCATGTACCCCCTTGACATTTTCAAAGAGGCAGTAGATATCGGACGAGGGTAAAAAAACACACACACAACAAAATAAAAAAACCAAAACGCGCGCGCACACACACACACACAAGGTTCCTCTTGGCCTCGAAATACAATGAGCTGCAGCTCCTCGCTGCGTCAAGCGCGATCATCAAAGATCCATTAAAGAGCGAGTGATTAATTCAAGGCAGAGCCTTTATGTATTCCGCATAGACAGAGGCATGGCAGAGTAGTTTTGTCTGTCATAAAGCGAGCGACAGCGCCTTATAACTATTTCCAGGCATTTATTAGTTGAGTTGAGGAGCGGGACTAGAGCACTGCTCATCCACAAGTCCAGCTGGGGCAAAGTTAAATCTCATAATAAGATTGTAGGTTACTGCGAGGCTATAAATGGTGTGGGCTCGACACTGAAGGCAAGAGGGCTGTGTGCCACGTGAGAGCACTGTTTAGTTCAAAATGTGAGACGTTAACACATCATCACTGTACGTAGTAAGCATCTAAACTTGCGAGTTTTTTTTTTCGAATTTGTAAATCTACTTAAAGCAGCAAGAGAAGTACATTGGCTATTTAGAATAAAACCTTTGGCACACATTGCCAAATATATTTACGCTGCTGGTCGAGGGATTAATATGCTTATTTTATTCTTTAGCAAAGGTATAGCTATAATAATACCTGTTGTGCGGGCTATTGGGAATTCATTTTTTAAAATACCGGTTTTATTATTTTTTTTTAAAGAAACCGGTTAACGATTAGAAAACGGCAATGTATATGGCGTATCCTACACTTTTCAATGGCGCTTCTACTAAATAGCTAACTCGTCTAAACAGCGTCGCTCGATTACAGAACGAATGACTCAGAATAAGAGCTGGTTCTTTCTAGAAAATCAAAACCAGCACAGTGCAATCAACAAACGAATGATTCTTAGGAGACGGTCTCGTCCAATTATCGAATGATCGATTCATATGCGCTGCTTCTTTTGGTGAATCAAAAACGCCTATCAGGGCGGTTATTGAATTAATCAGTTACTGAATCTAAACTGTATTACTTCCATCATGAACTGTTATGTTGTACTTAAGGCTCTTGACACTTGGGACCTCACTGCACCTACTGATTGATTAATATAACAAAGTTCAGTTAAAAAAAAAAAGATTGTGAATGAATAAACAGATTCTGTAGATAGGACCATTTGTTGAACAGCATGAAACATCATTAAAGATGGTTCAAACACATTTTTCCATTAAATGTATTATATCCTATTGTTCTATTAATTATTTTGCAACAGACTGCTGAAGGCAGTAAATGTAATAAGAATTGCATTACATTTTATTTTTTTCCAACTACAATAATCATTATTGAACCATTGTTGAACTAGAATCATTAAAAGGTATCACAAATATAATTACTAAATTTCCATCCAAGGTCCAGGCATACAGGCAGAATTCTCAAAATGCAATTTTACAGTTTCTTGCTAGAATCATACAGGGAGGGGGTAAAAAAAAAGTGGAAAGAAAGAAAAAAGGCTTGCATCATTGCATATTGACTTCTTGCACTCCTGGGAACAGCACCTATCCACCACATCCTCCAAATGCACTCAGTCACAATTTAAGGTTGGTAAACCTTTGAGGTACGATTGACAGCCATTCTTCATACTTTGTAACTATGACTCTCTGGAGGCAGTACCTGAAGAAGGGGGCATTAGGGAGCTGTGGGCTGCTGCCTAAGTGTCTGGCACAGGATGGATGCATTGTGGAGGCTGAAGTTCCTCAGCTCTCTGCAGCACTCATAAAGAAGCATGCAGGCACTGAGTGGGCATCCATTTGTAGAGAGGCGCTGGTGCATACCCACAGAGTGACCGGGCTTTTGTGTGTGCCTGCTGAGGATCACCGGTCCACACAGCTGCAGGGCTGGGGCTGTCAGCGCTGACTGCTCATTAGAGTGGGCAGGCTGATGTGACGTGGCAAGGTTAAATGCCTGCTATTCTTGTTGTAGGTAGCAGTCAATCGGGGGTAAGACAAGGGGTGCAAATTGATCCCTCATTAAGTATTATGCAACACTCAATGAAGCAGTGTCTTGAGTCACACACATTTTTGCCTTATTTAAATGTATATTTGTCTTCACAAATAAAAACAGCTGAAGCTATGTTTATGTTAGGAGGGTTATTAGACCTGTAATTTGTGTCTGTGCTAATAAATTCCAACTGATTAATAATGAAAGAGAGAGCTTTACTGCTAAATACCTTCCGGTCTGCATGCTAGTAAGTGTAGGTTAATTTGATATTTGATAGCAAAACTTGCCAATGAGCAAGATCAGATTGGTTTTATTCACTGGTTTTATCAAAAATCCTCAACAATTAGTCAAACATGTATTTTACAGTCAAGTGATAAAATAAGGCATTGTAGGGTATGCACATATTACACAACAACTATTCAGCTTGAATCAGAGTTGCACTTTTCAATGAGCCCATTTCAAAGCAGAATGGCAAAACAGATGGATCTGACTGATTAAACGTGATTCCAATCTGGAGAGAAGAAGATGCACATAGACACCCTGCAAATTGCCCATTCACCTACAATCAGTCTACAAAGCATGAATATAGGATTTTATTATATTTAAGCATCTGAGCTGTATAAACTGAGGCTAAATATTTTAAGTAGCTGTCAATATTATAGAGAGCGGACTCTAATGTCCGTAAATTGGTTTTGGGGAGAGGAGACGACAGGCTGTGAGGTGAGATATTGGTTGTGATTTATTCAAATCCTCCATTTATTTGCTAAGCCTATTAGAAGGTGAAGAGAAAGAGGAGGCTAGTTATAATTCTGAAAAGGAAATGTTTAGTGGCAGTCGATATAATGGAGCATCTGCCACCCCTGAATATGGCAGATCCATCTTAACATCTGGACTATGGACAGATGCCTGCAGCAGTTCTCCTTTTGTTGGGCAATGTAAAAAAAAAAATGAGATACTATTAGGTCCATTTTTTTTTCTAATGCATGATTTAAGTGCCTTAGTAGCAATGGTAGGCCATTTATTTAAGTGGTTCAACATTTTTCCTTCACAGCAGATGTGGATGACTGCCGTTAGTGGTGTGAAGTGCACATTGATTACAGATTTTCATGCCATATGGGCCCTCCGTGATGTTTCTGTGTAGGGCAATTGTTAATATTTCCATACGTCGCCGCTGGAATATGGGACTTTCAATTAGAATGGGAAAGCAAAATTAATTGTTATTATTCCATGTTCCATGTTTAGAGGGTTACTGTGTTTAAAATATGAGACCCAAAATTACATTCCATGAATTAATGGACTGTTTATTTTACAATTCTGTCTCAGAATTCAGAACTGTGAGATATAAACTCATAATTCTGAGAAGAAAAGTTTGATTTGTGAGATATTGTTTCAAATCTTCAAAGTTTCTAACTTGGAATTGCAAACTGTAAATCTCACAATTGTGGTATTTTTCTAGCAATTGTGAGTATATATACAGTATATCATTTTCAAAGTTTTCTTCTCAGAAAATGCCACCAATAATTGTGATTTAGCATCTGGGTTCATATCTCACTTTTTTCCTTGAATTGAAATATTCCATGGGAGAAAAAAAAAGTTTCATGGATGTGCTTACTCCAGCCATCTTCAGCCATCGCGCTCTGCCTAAGTATGTGAAAAATGGTGGATTGTCTTTGATAAGTGTTTTGTGTTGCTCCTCTCTCTAAATTTCAGTGTCTCATGAATAAAGCAACAGAATGACAGCCTGCATAAATGTTATAAAGCAATGTAAGTCGGTGAATATGTAACCTTCCCTGTGAGTTTTAGTGGCGCAGCATTCCTCGACATCAGCAGAATTGTGAAAGCACAGAAAGAACAAGGTAACAGCATTAAAAATCAGGGCTTTTACTAACAAGAACATACAGCACGAGCCAGTGGAAGACAGTACTTTGGGTTATCATGACTACAGAGCCTTGAACTTTAGAAGTTGTTTCTTCAGAATTGCATTTTAGTCTAACAGTAGGAAAGAAACCTTAGCGATCTTTTGAGGTGTGTGATGTGCCATCATTTACATAAACATGCTGAGTTCACTGTTTGAGGTAACAGCAGTTCATTACGTAGGAGTTACATTTGCATAGATCTGAATATGCAGTGACACCGGATGAGGTTGGCACAGACTGTGCTTCTTTTTGAGACAGTTAAGTACACATCTCTTTGGTAAATTGGTGAAACTTATGCTTGCAGTCATTTCACAGTTGAGACATTTCACTGTTTAATAAAAACGAACAAGTAAACTTCTGAAATAAACACAGTTTCTAGAAATTTGTTACTGGAAAGCATAGTTGGTTAAGCTTCCAAACATCCACTCACAACCTTCAAGAAGTATTTTTACAAGTACGTAACTTAAGCCACATTCACATTCAAACAAACTACTATTATCTATAAATAAATTCTCTAAAAAAAACTATTTTTCTCTGATATCTCTTTCCCTTTTCTGCATTTGTACTTCTGCTCTAGCTTAAACTATTCTAGTTTACTCTTGAAACTTGGCATTGTGGGACTACAAGAATTGTTTGCTCTTGTATGATAAATAGCTTGTGATGTTCCTCATTTGTAAGTCTCTTTAGATAAAAGCATCTGCTAAATGACTAAATGTAAATGTAATATAAATGTAATGAGTTCAAATCCCTAGCCCTAAGTATGAGCAATTGTAATAATGAAGCTTGTCTTTGCAAGCACCACTCAATATTTGCTAACACTGACTATATGCATAAGACACAAGATACGAAGTAAGATAACATAATTCATTTTTTATATTTTATTTTCACAGGCAGCACAGAAGCTGCACACGAAGTGCCATATGCAAAAAAAACTGCAATTATGTGACAGTTTAATGCTGCACAAAGGTAGAATGAATGCATTTTCTCAGAAATTACAATTGTTATGAGGTAAAAAAAATAAAATAATAATAATTATAATTATAATAATAGTAATATCTTAATACGTTATATTTAAATACATTATTATTATTATTATTATCATCATAAATGCAAATCAGAAATAATTATACTCTGAATTATAATTATATAATTCTAATTATATTGTAAAAACTACAATATTTTATTATTCTAAATACAATTATGTAAATTGTAACAATAACATGAAACAATAAACTAAGCATTTAATATAGATTAATATTCAGTCCTAAATATACAAATAAATACATTATTTACTTTATGTAAATGCATTAAATAATGTTAACAAATTTGACTTTACTGTTATCATAAAATGTATGCTTTATCATGACAATGTCAAAGTTCTGCTCTGATGATCATTATTTGTGTGTTTGTTTGTTTACTAACTCAAAATTTGCATGCATTTCAGAAATGAGACAGCCCTAAAGGAATAAATTCATCATCCTAACACCACTGCACCAGTGAGGGGGACATCTGCGAGCAGAGAAAACATCTTCAGATGTTATGTCTAGCAGCAGTCTTGTCCACAAGGCCAAGGAACTTTAAATGTAGCGCTGTATGACTCAAGCAGATGCCTGCGAAGTTCCAGTACAGCTTTATACAGGAGAAAACCGGCTCTAATGTAGACCAGCCACAGTACCACGTTCACTTACTCTCAAGTATGCATAAACACACATACACAGTCTGAAAAATACATATATAGACTCACGCAACGTGTGCCGTGAACCCACAGTGGCAGCTTTCGTCCTGACCGCTGGGATAAACACACCACCTACTCTAAAAGCTCTACAAAAGAGCTACATCTCTTCCGCCAGCAGTGACATGCCTCTTTTCTCCCCAGACTCCTGAATAGAGGGCCCTTATTTGCAGCAGTATGGAGGTAGAGTGCAATGCCTGACTTGTGTACTTTGAGGTTACTCCAGCCATCCACAGCCCAATCCCTAAGGGCTGCCCTACTCCACAGCTGTAAATAGTGCGTGTCTCAGATTGATACACTTACAAGGAACAAGCGTACAGGGTTATTTGGACAGTGGAAGCATGGCATGCATAATTAAAATTGGCTAAGTGCCTGTGCGCAAGGCTCGGGTCATTTCTGCCGGCTTGTTCCTTGTGCTTCAGCTAAAGATGAAATTTCCGGCCTCCCTTTATATCTACGAGTATTTGGCTCACAAATATAGCATGTACTTGTTTTACCCATCTATATTCAGAGCCAGATGAAAGGCGGCCGCTTTTTTTATCTTCTTCTGATTGTGTACAAGTCTCCATTCTCTGCATTGTGACTTTTGTGTCCATTGACGCCCCTGAAAAATGAGTTGACGACTGGCTATTAGCTGAATAGCTTATCAGGGTGTGATAGCATTTTCTGGAATCAGTCTCGCTGTCTGGTCAGCAGTCGGTGGCATTATGCTCTGCACAATGGTGCATTAGAGGGTTTGAGAAGACAGGAAGCACTTTGAAAGAAGGGGCTGGATTGTGTTCAGGGTATATGTGAGGCTCAAATGCATTTGAATGCAGTGCATGCATGGGAATAAGGCATTCATTTGCCAGGCTGGCAGCAGGCCTGCTAAACCACAGATGCCTTTGACTTCTTGCCAGAGTGCTCACTTATGCAGTCAACAATCCTTTCACCTCTGCGCTGGCACGCGGCTGCTATGCATCTACCTGCTGAGGAGAGAAGTGGATCTATCGCTGTGCCTGTGGCATTCCGTAATTTACTATCTCTGCTGTCCTAGGACAAATTTATGAATCAATATCGATAATATAAACATTCAGCAGAATATGGCCTCCTCTATATCATGGCCATATTGTAACGACCTGATTTCATTGTTCATTAAACATCCTCCATGCTGTTGTGCTGTTCAATTAGGCCTAAGGAATCAAGCTGGAATCGGCTGAGTGTGTAAGAGCAAACAAACACATGCTTGGTTGCCAGTGTGTACAGTATTTGCTTTTGTGTAAATCACTGATGTTCACTTTCCTCCTTTTCTTTTTTTAATGTCCAAATGACCATTAAAAAGTTTTATTTTTACCGAAAAAAAAAATACTGTAAAATGCTGCAGCAAATTTTAATTGGTTAACTGTAAGTTATTTTATCACGAGTGAAAAGTTGAAAATGGTTTAAAATTGCATTATATGTAGTTTAACTGTAATATACTGTAAAATCTATTATTTTTATGTTTGTAACAAGTATGAATTACCATATAATTTCATGTATTATTATATGTCAAACTATTTTGGTGAAAAACGCTAAAAGGACATCCCCAAAAGTCCCTGTGTGACCTCACATATGCTTTATAAAAATAAATTAGTTTCCTCTTATTCTTGTTTTCAGTAAAATACTTTAGGGTGTTTTGAGTTACATTTTCTGGTATTTTGTTAATGTTTATTAGATTATTTTCTTGTCATGTGTTACCCTGCTGGTGTTTTGTCTTTGTTTGTATGCCCCTGCTTCTGTACACTGTCTATACACAATTATTGTTGGTTTATGAACTCTGATTTATTATGTGGCTTTCTATTGTGCCTACTGTTTTATTTGTGGTTATCAGTACATTTTAGAGTAAAATGCAGATTTTGGTAGTTCAAGTATATTAACATTATATTTTATCATTTTGAAATATACGATTATAAGTTTTAAAATAGACAGGGATCAATATGCGACCCTATAATAACAGAAACACTGTCAGAGTATTTTTACAGTGAATTTCTGGCAACCACAGTAAACTTAACTGATATTTTTTAAAGCACCTGTAAGAAACTAACCTAGCACTAACAGAAAAAAACATGTTACTATAGTACCAAAGCAATCTTTGAGTCAGTTAAACTAGCATTTATACCACAGTACATGTATGTGGATTTTTTCATTACAATATTTTCATACTATTGTGGCTTCAGTAGGCAGTCTCAGCACTACGATTGTCATCTAGCGATTTAAAGCAAAAATAAAGCATGTTTTCAAACATCCTTTGCAAATGCCCCTAAATGAGCCAACTGTGTCGACATAAACAACCACTTATTTATATGTGTGACTACATGTTCTCTATTATAGATCAGTGTAAATAACTTGTCACAATTAATATTAACACAAACCGTTTATTTATTGCTATCACTTGATTAATCAATCAGTTAATTTAATGTTAGTGCTTTCATCAATTATGTCAATTTGTGTACCACAGTTTGAGAGTTGCTGGTGTATTATTTTTACTTATTTTTTAAGTTTCTTAATTACTTCTTTTTTATTACCATATTACTTTTAAAATGTACCGAAGCAATTCACAAAATAATTAATGTAACTTAGTTCATGCTTATTGTGTTATTTTAATGTCTTGTGTGTTAAATCTATGAGGTTTTGTGTCGTGTGCACATTGTGTGATTAATGGCCACAGGCACAGAAAAAAAACACACATTTAATGATTATTAATACTAATTATTTTGGTGGTTATCAGAACATTTAAAGGTATTAAGCAGATTACTGTGGTTAAAGTGAATTGCTTTATCAACATTACGCAAGCTATATAAAATAAACATCATAATAAATATAATAATCATTGTAAAATGAAGGCAAACACAAAAGCCATTATTTTTACCCTAAATGTAACAAAATATTTTGTGTGAGATTGATGTAATGCAAAGCCTTAAAGTGAAGTGTGCATCTGTTCATAGATCAGTTTTACTATGTTTTTTTTTTTTTTTTTTTTCTCTCTTTTGTTGTGGCAGGTTTTTGGGACTCTCACTGGGTTGCCCACTAGTCTGCAGCTGTCTGTGAAGAGCCTGCCAGCATGTTTTCCTCCCTCCCTCTCTCTCTCTCTCTCTCCATCTTTTCCAGCCCTCCCCAGTGCTGAGGCAGATTCCAAAACCTCTGTGACACCACGCAGGCTCTGTGAGCGCAAACACAGACACATCCACCCACATGTTACCGTCAAAGTGATCCCCTGCTCACGATGCTGAGGGGAAAACAGATTGAAAAGTGAGTGTGTGTGGAGGGAGGAGCAAAAAGAGTGAAAAATACCTGACTCATTCCCTCCTCTGCCTTTTTCCTTTCAATTAAATATGCCTTGCAGCAAGAGATGGAGCAGATAATGGACTCCTCTGATGATACTAACTCGGCTACTTTTTTAAAGTCAAGGCAGGGTGTTGGCCTCTCTGTGTTTGAATGGTGGGATGCTTTAAAAATGTTACATAACTTCACAGTTTAGTTTGCATTGAGTATGGGATTTCACATCTCACATCTCATGTAATGCTTCATTGACACCTATATAACTATATCTGCACACTGAAAGTATTTTTAAAGAAATTGTTCACGCATTTACTCACCTTGATGTTGCTGGAATTTGTATGATTTTCTTTCTTCTGTAGAGCACAAATTGAGATGTTAGGCATGATGTTCTTTTGAATACAACAACATCCATCCAGCTACAAAAAAATGGTAAAGTATCATAAAAGCTCATGCAATATATATGGAGAAGTCGTGGCCTAATGGTTAGAGAGTTTGACTCCTAACCCTAAGGTTGTGGGTTTTGAGTCTCGGGCTGGCAATACCACGACTGAGGTGCCCTTGAGCAAGGCACCTATCCCCCAACTGCTCCCCGGGTGCCACAGCATAAACTGTTCCGGGTGTGTGTGTGTGTGTGCACTTTGGATGGGTTAAATGCAGAGCACGAATTCTGAGTATGGGTCACCATACTTGGCTGTATGTCACGTCATGTCACTTTATATTCAAAGTCTTTTGAAGGCATACACTTTGTGTGAAAAACAGGCAGAAAATCTTTACTTTTGCTGTAGAGTGTGATTCAGTATGTGCGTATTCTAATTTGGCACAAAAAAAAATATGATTTGCATTATTGATGTCAAACCTGGTGCTACATATTTTAACATATAATATTAAAAAAAATAATAATACATGCGCATGAATGAGATTTGAGGGTCACGAGGAGTCGTTCATTTTCATTATCATTAAAAATAAATGATTTTTTTTCTGTACTTATGAAAAGCTTTTGAATTACTTCATAAGACACAGTAATGCACGAGTTGCATATGTTTATATGCTTTCTGTCATATTTTGGAGCTTGATCAACTCTATTCATTAGCCAGATTTTTAGTATGGAATATAGCAGCATGAACTTTCTGCTAAATATCTCCTTTTTTGTTCTACATGCGAAAGAAAATCATACAGGTTTGGAACAAAATGAGGGTCTGAATTTAAATTTCTTTGGATGAATTATTCCTTTAATTTCCAGTCACAGAATCAAGGAGTTTATTCAAACAACTTTACCAAATTCCTGAAGATTAAAGTGAGTTTTGAGGTTAGAAACCAGGTACCCACTAAGCAGACGACTAATGCTAAGGTGTGATCATCAGTTCCTCTTGACTACACCTACGGAGGCAATTGCCTGACCACTAGCACTATAATTATACTGTATGTTCCCCTCCGTGCACACTGCACTACCTCCATTTCCTCAGCACAGCCATTAAGCAAGCTGTACATACACCTACGCACACATAGACAAGCGTGAAGACACATCTCATACAATGCTCTTGAATCACAGAGAACAGAGCACAATACTTTTGTTTTAGACCATTAATTATTTGAGAGAGCTACCACCAACTGCGGCAAAAGTTTCATAAAAATGGAACGTGTGCCCATAAATTTCAATCTGTGAATTCCTCTTGAAATGATAAGCCTGATGTGCTAACCCCTCTTCAATAAAGAACATTAATTCACAAGATCTTTTTGAGTGGTATGTTTAACTGTTGGAAAAATAGAAAAAGCAAACTGAATAGAAAGCAGAAAAATGCAAATATATGACAGGCATTGGACTTCTGGACATGTTAAATCTTTGTTTAAACAATTCTTGTTCTGTTAAAGCTGTAGTGAGTCAGTTTTTTGTTTTTCATGTTTTGCTTTTATATGTATTTTTATTGCTTTGAAATGTTTCACATGAGTCACTTCTATCCAACCTTAATATGCAGAGACAACAATATACTGTACGTGCCATTTGAGGGTTGATATGTTCAAAAAGTGTGGAAATATCCTGACCAGTCCAACAACAGCAACAGTGGCTCAACCAATGGCGTGAGTATGTGTAAAAGGTAGCGGAAACCTGTCTGCAAACACTCATTACTTTTGCAATTCTATAACAGAAATGACACTACACATTTAAAAATGTCCAGTATTGCGTGATCAAATATAATTTGATTTATATTTAATTAATAGGACATATTTAAAATGTTTTAAGAAATGTTATATATATTTAAAAGGGTTATTTCTGGTCCTCGAATCTGATTGGCTGAGAGGTCTTTTCTGCCATCCGATATTCTATCAATATCATCAAGGGAACTACAATACAGAAATTAAAATGTAAAAGTTGCAAAATCTAGCCCTAACCTGCTAGTAAATACAACTTTGCTTGGTCATATATGTGTTTGGAACTGAAATTTATATTATTTCTGACTCCATTTGAAAAAAAAAAAAGTGAGTAATTGACTATTCAACTGCTCATGTGATTTCCATTGCTCAAAAGGTTCTTTATATTTAAGATTATTTAGATTATTAAAATGTTATTCATATTAAGAAAAAAAACTGTTTTAAAAAAAAATTAAGAACTGTTTACTGGAAGGTTGTTTGGGGAAAACAAAAATGGTTATTCTGTGGCATCATTGAAAGACCCCCTTTATTTTTAAGGGTGTATGTATAATAAAACATTTTATATTAGGCTTCTAATATGAATAGAGTTTTCATCTTGTGAGTGCATGTGATTTTAAACATTGTTCAGAAGTAATAATTGTTTATTTACATATAAATATGCATTATATTAAATGCACCTTTATATAACATAACAGTTTTGAAAATGGTCGTCTTAAACTCCCACCCATCCTCCTCAATCTCTCTCTATCACTCCATTTTTCTCAAGACTCTATGAAAGGCCTCTCCCTTGGCCAGAACCTCATCAGCTCAGAAGCTTACTTATGGACACGGTACTTGGCACGTTTTTTCACAGCCACAGGCAGAGTACCAGCGAATTCGCCCCTTTCAAATTTCTGACTCCTTTCAGAGGGAACTGAGCCCCTGCTTGACGTCTTTGAGAGATGTGAAGTCGCATAACTGCTTCAGTAGACACAGCCAAGTGTTTTTAAGAATGCATGAGTTATTTCCAGCCCAGTCAGTCTTGCACATCTTAATGCGTTTAAGGACCCTATACATGCATATGTTTCATTTAAACAAAGACACTTTGATGGAATTCTTTAGATTCTCATCTGTAGCAGTCGTACTATTCATGTTGCTCACGGACTAATCTCATGATTGCAAGGCATGCTGGGCAAAAGGATTGTTCTAACCCCATGATACACTCTGATGTCTCTTTGACAAGAGGCCTCTTTTAGGTGCTAGGAGACTTACAATGTATACAGATGAGCTTGGCTTCACATTTCCTCTCCGTATCTGCATCGCTTGACATTTTCATGTTTACCCACCCTGGATTTAAGCCATCGATGGTATAAATTTATTTGTGGACACTGTTGAATAGGGGAGATGAGATCTCTCAAGAGGGTGAAGATGTTTCATGATAAACCTCTTGATGTCAAAAGATTGCTATTGCTGGGTGAATTTCTGACGTTCCTTTAACATATATGCATATTGCCCATGTCATTGCCCACATACTTTTTTGTGAAGGATAAAAAGAAATACAATTATTTTATAAAGATTCAAAAAAAGTCTTCACAGTTGTCTGAATGAAAACAAATTGAGATCTATAGTTTATGGAAAGATTTCAGCAATAAATGCTCATTTGTTCCACAGGCAAAGCTGTCATTTGGCTTCAGAAGACTTCTGAAGTCCATGAGTCATTTGGACCACTTTTTTCCCCCGCTTTTTCCAGCTTGATCAAGCTTGAACTATTATGAAAAAGAGCAACATGAAGATTCTCTAAACAGTCTTTTTTTATGTCATACAGGTTTGAAACTGTATGAGGGGGAGTAAATGATTATTCATTTACAGTCTGGAGAAAAAAAAGATTAAACTGTAATGCTTCCAATTTGGGACAAAGGGATCACTGATGACATGTTGTCAAGGATGTACTGTAAAATCTGATGGTATATTTAACCCAACATCTGTTCCTGCCATCACTTTAGGAAACATGTGGCACTGCACTGTGCACTATTGTTTCTTTGGTTTTGTCGCATCATATACAGTAACACTTTCCATGAATTTCCATGTTCATAAATTTGGTAAAGGATACCAATTTGAATATTAAATGATCAAATACTGATACTGAATGATTATCCTATGGAATTTATAAGTTAATCTTCAAGGTATTTAGCATTACAATGCTTTTTTATTATTTAAATTAAAAAAAAATTGTTTGTGTGTGTTTATTTGTTTTTGCTAATATTGACCTTAAAACCTTACATTAAAGTAGCAGAGAAGTCACAAAAAAACAGCATAAATAAATACAGAAAAAACATAATCATTCAGCTCTGTTTGTACTACTGTATGTGGCAAACCACAGTAAATAACAATTTAAGGTACTGTACATAGACTATAAAGCAGATGTCAACAAAAATGTCTAATGTCTATGTCTAATTCAGGAGGCATGGGAGGTACATTTGTTCTTCTTGTTCTTTTTTTTTACCTCACAAAAAAAAATTCACTGCATCTTGCTGCAAAAAAAATGTTGCTGTACTTAAAATATTACTTGGATTGAAATGCACTATTTACAGCGTGGCTTTTAAAGAGCTGAGTGATTGAATTGCAGTCTTTGTGAAAACTAAAGAGGCCAGCAGCAAAAACAAGAAAACAATGATAAGAAATCTCAGCAAAGTTGGTGGCTTGCATATTTGCTGGTACATTTGTACATTTCTGTGATGTACTGGTTATGCTAACTGTTACAACAGATTTCATGTAGCGTATTTAATACAGTATGATGCACAAATCAAAGGTAAAGTAGTTTATCTGTCTCCTACGTGGAGAAAAAACAGTATACATGTATCTGTTTCATGAAGAATGACTCCCGCGTCATGGAACAAAAATACAAACAATTAACAATAAATACTGACAAAACTGCAAGTACTAAGACTCATTCTCTTTATGGGGTGATTTTCCATCTCTATGGAAAATCATTTTATATCACACTTTAACATGGGCTGAAATTTCACCCAAAAAGATGAATTATGCTATCATGCTTTTATGTTTGTTTGCTTTTACTTTACAAGTACTATTTGTTACCTTAGTTAATGAAGTTATGTCGGAGTGTATATATGTTTACATATTTTATATAAAAGGACAGTTTGTCATCATCTACCCCCATTAATGAAATTCACATGATTTTTTTTTTTTTTTCATGTGGAACCAATATTAAAGCTTCTCTTTTGCCTGCAAAAAATGAATTCATTAAATTTAGCAGCAATTTCAACGGATTTTGTTTAAAAATAAGAAGAAGAAAATGTCTCTCTCTCACCACCCCCCCCCTCTCTCTCTCGCTGTAATATTGGTTAGCGAGTCCCCTTGCACACTAAACAAAAAACAGTCCTACTATTATATGAAGAGCTATAAAAATCAAGTGAGCCAGTACAGCTGCTTGTGCGCAGTGTATTAGATTATACAATCCAGAGCTCAGTGACTCAACCAGGTTTGTTTTCTGAACAATAAACACATCCTTCTCATGATGCAATGTTAAAAAATTGTATCCAGGCAACTTTTTCTTCAACATTTCATGAAGTTGAAAAGGTACTGCATTGAGAAATTGACCCAGGTGATATTCTAGCCTTAAACAGCATTAGACATTGCTGTAGGAGTTTTTTTATTTATTTATTTTTGAGGAATTCTGAAGCATCCGTTCAAAGACACGCAGTCTGTTTCAGGCCACACACCATTGTTTCTGGCACAAAAGCAAAGCAGAAATGATTAAGTGATTCCATCACAGGTGCAGTTCTTCATCAGAGCTCAAGATTTTCATGGTTTCTGTCTGGAGAATGTTACCTTAATGACATGAGTCACTTTGTGAGATCAGGCTGTCAATCAGAAAATCTTCAAATGCAAAAACTTCAGTATTAGCCAACTGTATATTATCCTCTGAAATTATGTGGCCAACATCAATGAAGATGTAATAGCAAAATACAGAAAGAGAATATCTGATATGACCTAATGTGCTTAATAACCATGATGTTTAGCTAAGAAACACTTGAGAGAATCACTGGTGCTTTATGTACTTGACATTCAACCCAATTAACATTTTCTAGAAAATACACTACCGTTCAAAAGTTTGAAGATATTTGTTATTCAGCAAGGATGCCTTAAATTCATCAAAAATGACTTTTAGATTGTTACAGAAAAATTCTAAAAAATGCTGTTCTTTTGAACTTTCTGTACATTAAAGTATGTGTCGGTTTCCACAAAAATATTAAGCAGCTGTGAGGAATCCACTGAAAAGAGTTGAAATAGTACCCAATTGCAGTTAAATGACATCCAAAATCAGCAAAAACATAATAAAAGACGTGGTATGGCAAAACAAACTTGAACACGGACAAACTCACAAAACAGTTGTTAGAAGAATAACACGACTTGAAGCAACGCTGCACAGACTGATCAGTGTATGATATCTAAGTACAGTGAGAGCGATTCAAAAGTATAAGGGGGGGTCTGCTGTCTAATCGCTCTTGAGGTACTTTGATGTGAAACACTGCACAGCCCAGCTTCAAGTCGAACACACCTAATGGCAACATGAGGGCTACTTATACCAAACAATACAGGTCACACAACACCAATGAGAAACAAGACACATGACTAAGACAACCAGTGATGAAAGGTGCGTTCGACTTGAAGCACGGCTGCAGACGGCGGTCAACGAGAGTAGCCACTTGCAGTCGGGGGCGGAGTTGAAAACAGACTTGTCAAGCTGGACACTTTCTGCTGCCATAAGTGAAACTCACACAGTTTTTGCATACTCTGTCACAGATGAAGTCAATAAAATGCAATATTTGTCAAATGCACAGACGTTTCGGAAATGTTTTCATGACCAACAGAAACACTTTTTATATACTGCTTAATACAGCGCCATCTTTCAAGAATAAAGTTCAACATAATCATATACTATTTAAATACTAATAAAATGGGGGTATATATGCTTTTATCTGTGTTTTATGATAAATGTGACTCAATACAACAGTGTGACTACAGTAAAAAAGCGCTCATGCAGTCGCTCTGGAGAAATGCTCTCAAGGCACTTTGATGCCACACGTGACAGTAACATGGCGTCGGCACCGTCTCAAGTCAGACAAAATTTCTAACTGGCATACACTGCTTCAAGTCAGAATTTAATCGATCTGTGCAGCGCTGCGTTAAGTCGAACACACCTAGCATGACACATTGAACATAGGGATCAATATCAAATCATATGACAGGGTAGGGAAACACATGACAGGAACATGAAACATGGTTAAATATCAAAATAAAACCCAAAACCAGCGTGCTAGCAGCACAACTTTTTTAACATTGATAAGTAATGTTTCTTGAGCAGCAAATCAGCATATTAGAATGATTTCTGAAGGATTGTGTGACACTGAAGATTGGAGTAATGATGCTGAAAATTCAGCTTTGCCATCACAGGAATAAATATATAAGGAAAATAATGACCACTCTTTTTATTTTAGTTTATTGCTAAACTACTTTTTTAAGGATGACAGGAAGATTCTATAAAATAAATGCATTGGCTAATTAAAACATAAAAATCTAAATTAAAAATCTAAAATAAAATAAAATTATAATATAAAATAAAATAAATAATAAAATAAAGTTACAAATACAAATGCTTTTGCACTCACCAGAATCCCCATTAATCCCAAAATTGGATTCATAAAGGATGTACAACTCGGGCACAAGATGATTATGTTGTATTTGACTAACCAACTGAGTTGTCTTGAAGCCAGGCTTTTTGCTCAGCAAGGTCTGGAGTAATTACACATATGCATACTGCAGAACTTTTCATTTACTGTAAAACAGTATAGTCTACATAATGACAAATTAATGGCCTGGTCGTTCATATCGATCTTCTCCTGGATGAAATTCAAAAGGCTACAACCTCCTGGGTGGAAAGCAGGCCAAGCTATGAGGGAAAGCTGGAAAAGGTATAAATATAGTTTGATCTAATGCCAAATAAACAGCACAGATCGGTTCATCCGCAGGTGGTGAGAATAAGAGGGTTTTGTAAAGTCATATGAAAGGTCATCTCACTCTACAGACATTTGGTTCCCCTAAACATCTCAGCCTACATCTGACGTAAGTGTCTCTGACAATTAAAAGCAGACCTTGAATGGATAACTCAAAGGGGTAGATGACAAAAGTGTGTCATCCTTAATGAATAAAAAGTGATGAAATGGCTGTGTGGAGCAGCGCTTTTCATGCGTGTGACTCAGCAGCTGGATGGAGCAACAGTCAATTAAAACTCCTCAAGAACAGGATGTTTTATACTTCTCCTCACCCAATCACATGAGGTCTGTTTGTCAAATTACATGACCTTTAGGGAGAACAACTGATGAGGCATCTTGGATGAAAGCCACTTCAAATCAGATTGATGAGCTACATGGGCTGATGTTTTATTATCTATAGAATCAATAGATTAACAGCATGGCAAGAGCTCTCATTATTATCCGGGGATGTCAGCACTGTTTGCCAATCATGACATTAGCCAATCATAAATTACTGACAGCCTTAAAGGAACCATCCTTAAAAACTGAGCATTTCAGACTGAGAGGGTTGAAAATAATCTTCTTTTTTTCTTTTTTCTTTTTTTTTAATAAGTGAACATCAAGGAACATATTAAAATAATAAAACCCCTGTCATGACCCCTATAAACACTGATTTTTCTCTTCAGTCTTTGGCATAGAAAGCAAGGCATACACAGACATTCTGTTTGGGTTTTCTGATTCTCAAAACAAGTAATTTCCAGGAACTCCTTTAGTGTATTGTGGTTGTTGTGGCAATCTAAAGCAAAGCTTTAGCCTAAACTCATTTTTATTCTCAGAAGTACTCAAAACTTTTTTTGCTCAAAACTCAGAATTCTTACCTCTTTGGTTTAAACAGAAGCAAAGCTAAATGTTAGATTTGATGTAAAATGCTAATCATTTAAATAAGTACGCAGAATGTTAAACCCCTGGATGTCATAGTATTTACATATTTAGCTTTAGAAGTTTAATGAATTATTACTTACATACTGTCCAAGCTAAAGGATACAGATACCCACAGCCTGCCAATGAATTAGCAAAAAATGTAGACATGCACTAATTCAGTGTTTATCAGTTGGACCCAGAGTCACTTTGCAAACTGATCTGACCTTTACAAGAGCACTTCAGATATACATTCACGCTCTGAGATGCGTACATTTTAATTGATAGGGACAAACTCCACTGCTGGGAACGGCTGTATAATGTCATGCTGCAAAGGCTTTCTTCTCACCCACTGGCATGATTGTATCTTTGATTTCTCTGCGTATGATTTGCGCTGCAATGTGCCATCGCGCTGTGACACGGATCACCTCCTGTGCGCTGCTGGGGAGGTGCTCTTTCACTTTGACCTTCAGCAAACATTAGCATTACCAAACAAGGCAAGTGAATAAAATAAAACAGAGAATATAGGTTGCTTGTGTTTATTTTCAAACAAGTGACATAATGTATATCCATATAACAAAGACTATAGCATACCCAAGATGTGTCACTCATATAGTTTGGAATGGGGAAAAATACAACACTCAACATGGCCACTCTATTGAAGGAAGCTCCGCCTTCTGGGTAAAAGAGCCAATTGCTAATCGGTAATGCAGCTGCCATTAGAAGTCCGGTTGCTATAGAGACAGTAGAGTTCTGAGATGTGCGCTTAGGAATGTGCATGCACAATGGCTGGTCTAGCTTAAAAAATAAGCTTTTATATGCTTTTTAATGTTCAAAATGGGCACTGAGAAATATGCACACAATTTCTCATGCATAAATGGGGATTCATGTAAAATTTTTAGAAATGGGTATTCAAGAAAATAAAAATAAATAAAGATACTTTTACTGAAAAAATGTCTCCAATTTTCCCATTATAGCACTGTTAAATACAGTAATAGTATCTGGGTGTCCATATATATACTTGTAAATTATATGCAGATATGGTTGTGCACAAGTATACCACTAACTAGAATTTATAAAGTAAACTTTTTTTATGGTGTGACTGAAAATCTGCACACACATGCTTTTAGCACAAAACCAATGCACAGTTTTTATATATGTGGACCCTGGCCTCCTTTTGTAGTTTAAAACATTTTTAGATGTTGACAGCATAAGTAGTGAGTTTTTTGTTGCAGAGACCACACCATTTGGGCCAGTGGAAGAGCATAATGTGAAGCAGGCTGAAGATTGTACACTACTAAATTTATCAGGATAGACTAGTGAGGGCACAGGTTCAGACACTGCACTCTACCGCTTCACCACACACCTTAATACAAAGCTCTGGAGCGAAGAGCAAAGTCCATTTACAGAAAAGTTTCAGCAAACTAGATGGAGTGATGATAAACAAGCATTCCCAACACAAAACTAGGATGTAAACTGATTATTTACATATTATATAGAGTGTTGCTTCTCTGGATGGCTAAGGATGGTTGACTAAACAATTAGCATGCCCTTAAAAAAAAAGAAGTTTATTCAAGTGTGCTATTAGTATACTTCTTTTAAACTAAAATATAGGAAAGTATGCTTTTAGTTTACTTTTTATGTACTTCTCAGAAATGGGCTTTATGTACTCCTCAGAAATATACTTAAAATGACATTTACGTATGCTTGACTTATACTTACAAAAAGTCTAAATATATTTGAGCTATACTTGTGCTCCAAGAATCCATGTTTTCGTTGTTATATGGTAGAGGGCGCTAGTACACGTCTTCTGTAAAGAATTTTCACAAAAAAAAACAAGTGAAGATGAAAAATAAACAACAGATACTAACACATGTAATCTAACACGATCATCTGACATGAAACAACATCAAAACTGTAACGTTATGGAATAAAATGTCGACCGATGAAGAGGTAATAATTACAGTCAAGCTTTGGGGTGTTGATCGACTCCATCTACGTTTTGGATTATCATTCTGAATACAACTCATAGTCTTTTTTCAGCTTTTTGTTCAAAATGTTATTTCTTTATTTTTTATGAAACTTACCCCACATTAAAGTGTTTAAAAAAAACAATGCATGAAGAATAAAATGTTTTTGTTTACAAGCAGATACCTTGTTCTTTCTTTGGATGTTTTGTATGTTCAGCTATTCATATAACAAAATATATACAAATTAAAACCTAAATAGGGACATAGTAGTATACTTAAAGTATGATTTAAAGTTCACTTAAAGAAAACTAAACTAGTAGTTTACTGAGACTATACTTCAAAGTGTACAAAGTATTTAATTAGTAAACTATCAGTATACCTATAAGTTCACTTTTAGTATAATTGCAGTACAAAGTTGTGTACTCAAAGTTTGCTACTGTTATACTTAAAGTATACTTAAAAGAATACTTTTATATACTAGAAAGTGGGCCAATTTAGTCCCAAGGAGTACTGAAACAGTACACTTACAAGTATACTACTAGAAAACTGATATTTGTATACTTGCTACATAAGGTATACTTAAAAATATACTTGAACTTTACTTAAGTATACTTAATAAAGTAAACTTGAAGTATATTACTTTTTGGTAAGAGTGGTCATCTAGTTTTTTTCTGCTTATTTATGTTTTAGCTTTAATATTATTTATTGCTCATATTATATAAGATGAAAAAGATGGCAATTAAGAGAAAATGAATTAAAAAACTGAACTTGCAAATGTCAGAAAAGTGTACCAAATAAAAAAAGGATCAGTTTACAAAAATGATTTGTTCACATATCAAACTGAATCTTTCAGAGTCACCTTTGAATCAACAAAAAAACTGTGTTATTTCAGTATTTTTTTATTATTTAATTTTTTTATATTTTGAATATATTATCATGAATTGAATATATTATATATTTTTTTCAGATTTTCATTTTAATTTAAGTTTACATTTTAATAATTTTACTGTTGTATGCTTTTGCCATTTTTATTAGTTTATATTTTTAACATTACTATATAGATGTAATTAATTTTTTTGTCTTATACACTTATAATTTTATTTTATTATATTTTATTTATTTATTTATTTATTTATTTATTTATTTATTTATTAGCAGAAATCCTGCTCTGATCTAGTTGATGTATAATTATGGTGAACCAAATTATACCAATTAACCAAATTATTATAGTAATATTAATAGTTGATGGTCTCTAATGACTTCCATAGTATTTGTTTACTTTTATGTTTTATCTTTTTATGTCACTTGAGGGTGAGTAAAATTTAATACAGAGTTTTCATTTTTGGGTGAACTATCCCACTATCCCTATTTCCAGGGGCAGTACTTTAAAGGTAATTAAATAAGGGATACAGCTAAAAATGTCTGGTGACGAATAATTTTTTGAAGTCTAATAGTTTCCACTTGTTCTACATAATGATTTGTTCATACATTGCTATAACTGACAGAGACATGACTACTTGGTTTTGGAAATATATTTCTGTGCATAGTTAGTTTCTTGTTTTAATGGCACCTTTTACACACGATGTACTGTGTTATATCATAGTGTTATATTATATCGTCTTGAATTGCTCATGCGGCCCAGCAGAATCTATCACAAATAAAACCACACGTAAAACCACTCTTCTCGCACAACATTTGTCATCCACAGCTCTTTTCCAGGTGTGTGTCATTCTAGAGACAGATTACAAACCATTTGTAGAAGAAAGGTTCAGTACTCTGTGTGGATGAAGTCACACAATGTATCCGCGGGAAGCCCTGGAGATAGAGGGGGTATACATCCATTGAGAGCGGCTCCTGTCCTGTCTCAGGCCCCGTGGCTCTCATGTGTGAAGAATGCAGCATATGGAAGCAGTGGAGTGAAAAGACTACCGGGCACCTGAGCAAAGATGACACATTGAGTACAACTCTGTTTGCACCATGGTAACATGGGAGTGGATCAGAGCTCATCATTCTTTTATAGCCACATCAGCCCACCATGTTCGTCATTCTGCTTCATGCGTATATGAACGTGTTCGGAAAGTGAAAACAACTGGACTATTATTTATGACGTTAAAGCATGTTTTTATAATCAAAACAAGACAAGTTAGTGTGAAGAGCTCTTTAAGGGCAGTTCAGAAAGCCTTGATCTTGATTCATGTCAAGATAACTTCTACCTATTTAACTGTGATTCGAAAGTTCAGGGTGACTCACGGTGATGTGTTGGTGTGTTGCTCTTCCTGAGGAGATCATTTTTTTTAACAGTCAGCCATATCTGGTCAGTGAATTGCTCTTTAACCTACAAGATAAGAGAAAATGCAGAGGCTGAGAAACACATGGTCAGTGGAGAGATCGCATACAAGATGGGAGGAGGCAGTTAGTTACTGTAAATGAATAGATCCCCTAAAAAATATATGTCATCATTTACCTTCATGTCTTTCCAAGCCTGTGTGATCTTATATTCTCTTGTGGAATTAAAAAGGAAAAATTCTGGTCATTCTTTTCAGTGCAATTACAATGAAGGCTGGTGAAAAGGATGCACAAGCACCAAACACTGTAGCTTTGTGTGGAAAAATAAACAGAAAATGTTGGCAGCAACCAACAACCCCGCAAACACATTTAATGGCTCAACTTTTCTGTGAACACGGCTGTTCAAAGATGGGGCTCAGTAAGAGTTTTTAATATTTTTGAAAGAAGTATCTTACTCTCACCAAGAATACAGTAAAAACAGTAATATTGTGAAATATTTACAATATTACTAAAGAAATAAATGACATTTCATTATCATTCTTTCATTTGGATGAAAGTGTCTGCTAAAAGAATCATTATGTACATAAATGCAGTGGGAAGATTACCAGTGGATAAAGACTTTGGTCTGTTTGCCATACAAAACTTTTGTATGACTTCATAAGACTTGGAATATAGTGAATATTTGTGTTTGTTTTTGTAGCTTGAATGATTCAGCCCCCTTTAAAGCATGGTAAGGAGAAAATAAAGCATGGGAACCATCCCATAAAAGCAGTGCTTGTCCTCAAGTTGTACCTAAGATTCGAAAATTCAGAGCCACAAGCCTGTGACGTGTTCATTTTGAAGCCGTTAACATTCAGCTGAGAGCCTTTTTATGTGATTTTTTTTTACTTTTTAGGATTTTTATCAGATTTCTTTGTACTTGTCCTATTTGGTTAGAGTTCAGTAAAAAGGTACAGAAAATAACCAGAGTTCGTTAAAAGTCTACTTTTAATATTCTGTGGAGTTATGTACATTTGGCCCTTTGGCTTGCAATGATACAAGCGTGGAAATGGCACAGGTTTTCTATTTTTGAGTCCATAAAAAAAAAAAATAAATAAATAAATAAATAAATAAATAAATAAAAAAGTACAATAGGAGGATGTAGTTGAGTTGACAGACTTATTGCTCAGTGTCAGGAGATATTTGAGTTAAGCCTTGTGGTGTCTGATGAAAAGAGAGAGGCCAAGAGGTGGTCAATCCTGTTTAGATATGCCCATCAGTTCAGAACAATAACAAGAAGACAAACAATAAAATCTATTTAAAAACCTTTTTATATATTTTTCATTTTAATGTACATATTGTATATGCAGTTTGGTGCAGTTGCTGATATTTATGTGGCCAAAAAGATCAAATTCTGACAGCTTGTAACGCTATAACAGTATAGCAATCTACTTAAATAAAATCTAAACAAGCTGTCACTCTAGATGTCCCAATAACATGTCTTAAGATGATATTTAAATCCTTAGTTTTATCATCAAAGCTTGGTAGTTTTTATTGTGGAGGGCAAAACAATACAATACAGTGATTATTGAGAGATAAAAAAAAAAAATCAAACTTTACTCAATAGCCAGATTTATCAAATTTGATACTCACATTTTAACATGATTTTATTTTATTTTTTAAATCAATCAATCAATCAATCAATCAAATGGAAAAAAAATGTATGGATAATCAAGTAAACCTATGTTGCTTCAGTCCAGTAAGTGTTTATCTTGTAATATTACTAACAATATAAAAGTTATTTTCACATTTATAAAAATCATTACCATCATTATCAACATCAGTATTTCACACTGATAGCAACACAAAACTGCACACTATACAATTTTCAGCCTATTTCACACTTCATAAATATTTGTGATTTAGATTATTAAAATCTTCATTTTATCAGAATGTATGGGTGTCAACAGAGAAAGATGTTTTGCAGCCAGATGGTGTAGTTAAAACATCTACCAACAGGGACTAATGGGGCAATGCTAATCAGACAAATCTTGACCCCCTGATGGATGCAGTGTCACTATGAAGTGCTCACAGGAAGTCACCAGAT
Source organism: Cyprinus carpio (assembly GCF_018340385.1). NCBI lineage: Eukaryota > Metazoa > Chordata > Actinopteri > Cypriniformes > Cyprinidae > Cyprinus > Cyprinus carpio. The sequence goes on along the minus strand of NC_056574.1, from coordinate 16,794,839 downwards.
TTAGGCATCCCGTCTTGTGATTTATTCATTCTCTGAATCGGAAAATGACCTTCATTTTCTAATCCATTGCATATGTATATGCTCAAATATGCATTGTCATTATTCTGTGCTGTCGGTTTTCTTACGAATAAAATGCAATGCATTAACTATGAGTCTTCATGTTTAGTTTGTTACAAGCCGCTACACCGCACACCACAGCTACGATCCTTAATGACAATGTGAAGTAGCTTGTTCAAATAAATTAAAACAGGGTCATGAACAGGAAGGCTGTCCCTGACATCCTGGTCAATACAAAGTCATTCTCTATGATTAAAACTCATATGGTGAAGGTAACAAAGCACAAGTGCTATTCAATTCAAATATGCCTTAATCTTAGAATATTGTGCACAAGTCCATGAAACATTAGCATGCATTAATATGCAAATGTTTATATCACATGTGCTGTTTGTGGTGTATATGTATGTGCATATGACAGTGATTTAGTATCACCACCCACCCTAAATGCCAAACAACAGTTCAAACTCTATATCATTGTTTCAACATGCCTCAGTCAATATTTCTCTGTCAGTTCAGTAATTGTTGGTACTTTGATGGCCTCAAGCATCATTGTCATTCTGCAGTGGGCATCAGTGTTGTTACACTCAAGGATTTGCAGATACTGTGATTTGTGTAAACAGCTCCATGTAAATTTAAATCCAATAATCAAAATAAACCTCATGTAAAACTCCTTCCAAAGAAACAGAACCAATTTTGAAGCTGCTGCAAAGAAATATACAAATATATTATTTTTTCTCATTTTCATTTGCAGGATAGGTGAAGCATACTAATAAAATCAAAAGAGGAAGGTGTATTAAACAGCTGTGGTAATTCAGTACAGAGATCTGTCATTGGGCCTTGTTCACTAATAACATGCATATCTACAACAGCTGTGTATGCGCATAAATTTGTTCTTACAAATAGACAAAGGAACCCATTATAGGGTGAATCCCAAAATAGTGTTTTTGAACCCTTAAAGGGAACTTCAGGAAGGAGACTACATTTTTATGGGTGTTCCATATGAAAGTGAAGACCTGAATCCCTTTACAAAGGCTCTTCTCTAAGTCCATTAGTGATGGGTGCATGTGATTGTCACTTCAACAAAGTAATTTTATTGCTTATGGTCATGTGACCCAGTGTGACGAGTTCTCGTGATTCATTTTAAAGACAGATATTTCAGTAGAGTTCGAGTTAACAAATAAATAGAATACTTGAAGTTGCGTAGATCTAGCCGGTTCTAAATATGAGAGACTATGTAGAAATAGAAAATTGTGCAAACTTGATGGATCATAATTGTGCAAATTGCACCCAGCACAGATTTTGTGGATGTGTTCGCATTGTTACCTTATTTGCATAATTCCTTTAGTGAATTGGGAGCTAAAACAACCCAGACAGCACGCGCGCATAAACGGCGCAATCAGTAGGCACACTTCACTATTATTGAATTCCCTCCTTCGTCTCGCACTTTGTGAAATAAGGGCTGCTTTCACACAGATACATTAGACTCAAGAAGCAGAAGGCCAGCAGTTATGCGTATGCCCATAATGACTTTATCAGGTTCCTTCATCTGCATACAATCATACGGTGCAGCCAGCCATTAAAAGGTGCTTGGATTAGGACAACCTGCAAGACTGATGAGGAGTCGGCACCCATCGGAACATCCAGACGGGAAATTATCAGTCAATCAGCAGCGCTGAGAATGTGACACCACTGTCTACTTATCAAAGACAACCTCTCAAAGCAGATGAAATCAACTTACTGCCATGACATGGTTCTGTGATTTATTACAGCTAATATTTTGGCGTTTTCCATAACTTGAGCACACTCTGGTGGGATTGAATGAATGAATGAATATATATCAGCCTCCGAACGTTTTGCACGAAAATACCATCACAATAATTCTCATTATTCAATCTAGAAACAGATGGTGTTGGGCCAATTAGTTAGTGAATTTACATTATTAGTATTTGGAATTTTGCTGCTGGCCTCAGTGCAGTTTTTAGTTATGCTTCTTGTGTTTTGCTACTCGGCAAATGATGTTCTTACCAAGCAGGATGTCCGTACATGCATCATAAGTCCTCATCTCAGGGAAGATGATATTCTCCCTGTGAGTGTGTGTAAGAATATATATATATAAACATTTTTGTTTAGTGAAATAAAATTAAAAACTTGTAAATAAAAGCTGAAATTAAAAAAAAAAAAAATTGACTAAATGACTAATTTAATGTCCTAAGAAACTGAATGATGTTAAACATGTTAAATGATACTTTGTCAGCCCTAGAAAACAGAAATCTAGAAATTTCTGGAGAAAAAAAGGGGATAAAAAACTGAATCTAATTTGAAAAGACGAATTATAAACAACGCAAAGCTCGCTATCACACTGCCAGTGCATTGTTATATGTTGCTAAAATGTTCTAAGTTCTTTGTAATGTGTTGCTATGAGTTGCTAAGTTGTTCTGGATGCTTGCTGGGTGATTGTTAACTGGCCCAAGTCAAAAGACCATTCTGAAGCATCTATATGGTCCATGTATACCCATATCCCTGTAGCTCCACTCTGTCCTGGAGTTTTTTTAATCTATTTTATCATTCATCAGGTCAAAATTGCAAGTCAGATTGCTTAGAAATGTAATAGCAACTTGATCTGAGGTATCATTCATGTCTGCAGCATAAACGGTGTAGGATAAGTGACAGCAGTTTAATACTAAATGCTAGGATATAGTTCAAATCTCTACCTTATGAACAATACTTATAGTTATTCATGCTTTAGCCACTAGATCCAAAGCCCTATTCTTCATCTGAGATCCCTGGGTCACAATCATTTGTAATATATCAGGTGGGGACTGACTTCCATGTCTGTCACATTTTACCCTCCACAGTAATCCAGTGACGGAGGATTCAAAGGTAATTCCCTGTTCCTTACTGCCCATTAACCCAGATCAGGAGACTGGACAGAAAGCTTTGATTTAATGAAAAATGACACCCAGCAACCTGGAACATGCTCTTCCTCTGCTGCTGCACATTTGTTGCGCGACAGACAATATCCCTTCAAGAATAGCAAAATAATTAGAAAGTCATTCTGAGTCCCCTGCTCTCTTGCTATAATTACAAAATTAAAATTCTCTGCGTGTTGGCACCTGACCTGAAAATTGACTTTGGCTGCTGTTTGTCACTTTGCCCGTCTCTGAATAAAGCCACATGAAGTTGTGAAAGAGAGTTAGTGATAAAAGGTTAAACTGGTTTATTTTAGTCCTCCATCACAGTGATTCCCAACCAGAAGTATGTGATTCAGCAGAATTAGAAGGATACTTGCAAAGATTTTGAAAGATTTTAAAAACAACAAAATAAAAATACAGAAACTAACCCAATTCAGATATTAATGGTCTTAATTTAGAAACATTATATCAAATTTAATGGCAAGTAAGGGCCTTAATTTAAGCAACTACAGTCCATGCTATATTGAAGCACATAGGCTATAAAAAATAAATTAAAAAAAACTTTCCTATACATACAATTCACTGCAGTTTTCAGCTGAAATGAATGCTAATGGCACTAAAGCATCAACAACTTTTATTCCTTTAACAGAGGCAGATTGTCAGTTAGTAAAGATTTATTTTCGCACAGTTCCTTTCACAATATATTATGTTACTATCTTAAAACACTTTTACCATAGTGCATTTTGATGTTGCCATCACATAACCAGCTCCATATCTGTCATTTCTGATCTGATTCTGAATCTCACCCGGTACAACACTGCATTTGCACAGTTCTCAAGTCCTGTGAAACACAAGTCACAATAAAAGAGCTCAAAGACTTGTAAAATCAAGCTAAGCATTGGATTGGTCCACTTGACCAATCAGAAGCCAGAATTTATAAACATGTGTCTCCAAGATGTCTGTTAAAGAGCACTTCATCTGGAAAAATCTGCTATGAACAAACATGTGATGAGCTTCTTTTAAAAACAGTTTTTATATACATTCTATATCATAAACATGTCAAAGGCATTTTATTGAAAATAAGACAGGTAACATCTTACAGACATATTGCAGATAAGCAAACACTCTAAAATAGATATTTCAGATGAAAACATGCATATTAAATGTGTCCATAACGTATGTGTGCTATCAGCGAAATGGATTTGTTTTAAAATATAAAACAAACAGGCTACCATAATGAAGTATAGTCATTATGAAAAGTTTGAAAGGTGAATCTTTAAACACAGTGATTTCTAGAGACTAAAGATAATGAATTGTTGTTGCTCAAAGGCTGCAAAATGTTTTTTTAGGATGTCAGCTTCATTATGGTTGTAATAAAATCGGTATTGCACCAGTAAATTGTAAAAGGACAATGTGGTGTCGCAATGTAAAATGTAAGTTTTCCAAATGTGAGTCATGCATCAAAACAATGTTACAAAAGGAAACCGAAAGTTACAAATAAAAAAGTTCATTATTTTGAAAAATTTCTAGGCAAGTTAAGAGTGAGGAATTCATGCAAGCTAGCTTGAAAAATATCACCGAAACCATTGCTGTTTACCAGTCAGTCCATCAAAAATTCAAAAAGTTTTCCTACAAAGATAGTGAGCTGAAGGTCAATTTATATATACATCTCTTTTATCTATGAATTTGGGCGACTAATAAAGTTTCATAGCTGTGGGTGAACACGTCTAGATTCTTCATCTAAGATCCATACTCAAGAACTGCAACTGACATCACCACAGAGGCAGACTTATGAAATCTCTTAAAGTAAATAAATTGTGCCTGTCATCATGACGTTGGTTATTTTTAAGGCTGTGTTATGTCTAAAATGTGTTACTTAACTGAACTACAAAAAAAGAAAAAGAAAACATCAAAGAAAAGAACAGTATTTTGCTTCTTCTGCTTGCTGAGGATGAAAATGAAACAGATTCTCCAGGTACAGTCAGTCATTCTCAAACAATGACCGAGCCTTTCCTGGAAATACGAAAGATAAGAATTGATTCTAAATTCATTCACAAGTGTTCATGTGTCACAAGATATTTCTCATGTGCTTTCATCAATATTATATAAATATCATCAAAATACATTTTTAATAGATTCCTGAGATGAATGATTCAGAAGTCATGAAAAGGATCATACATCTTTCATTAGTAATTAATTTTATATCTAAATAATAGCTCATGACAGAGAACCTTGTCAATCTTGGAAGCTGACTCATGGTTTTGGGCATATTTCTCATAAAAATCCCATTTGTACTTTGATTATATGTCACCATAAATTGAGATTGCTGTATCATGACAGACCAGCAATTGATTGCTGCCATAATGGCTAAATTAAGAAAAGGACCTTCTAACCCCACCACAAAAAAAGATCTTATTAGTGGCACTTTAAAATTCCATGGACATTTACACTCTTTTGAGAGGGTCATAAGGTGAATGTGTCGGTGAATATGAAGCATTCTGAATGGTAATTTTATGAGCGAAACATGGACTTGAATAAACGAAGACGATAAGCTTGTGTGCTTTTAGCATAACCAGAAAAAATTACTCAGAGTTAGTAAATTTTCCCTACAGAAACTCCTTAAAATCACCCTCAAAGAGCATATCATGAATCACCAAACAGCATGCGGCAGATTTATAGTCATATTTGTATGTCCCACAAGTCAATTCCTTGACCGCAATGTGGCACAGCCTCAGAAAATGAACACGGAAATGGTTTGACCAATATACTTCTGAACAAGTAATGCATTTGACAAGCTCTTTTCAATGTTCCTGTCTGAAGCGAATATAAAAGGGATGAATTCAAATGAAAGTCTTAGTTAGTTTTCCCCTCCACTCACTCTCACACACATGAAACACATCACGGACATAATAGTGTACCTTTGAAAGTTAAAGACATGCAAGAGCCATTTTGGGGCTTTGATTTGGGCTTGTACACAAGTTAATTTAATTTCAACCAGTAAACATTAAATCCTCACTTTGAACCATATGCTGCTTTGAGATTAGAGCCATGCTTTCTCATTTCATGAGCAAGAGGCTGCCATAAAATAAGCTTTGAACTTTCACCTCAGATTATGTTCAATGACCATCCATTGAAGAGTTCAGCTAGTAGTGGAACCATTCTGAAAACTGGATTTGTGGCACAACATTGTTAACACTCATGGTTCATAAACAGCCAATAAGGACAGGCAATGCAGGCCCCTGAAAAATTGCTAAAGTTGCCCTATAAACCACCTTGATTGTCCAAATGAAAACTTCCAGTGTTGTTGCTTTGCATGTTCCTCCTTTCTGCTGCACGATTCGGTGAACCGCTTATCTGTGTAAAAGAAATCTACTGAGGAAATGCAAGATTGCCTCTCAGTAAATCTTGTCATCTCTTGTTCTTTGGCAGATCTATATTGTTCCCCTTGATTTGGTGCAGCATCAATCCCAATTAAGGAGAGACTGAGGAACACAGCGTGGCGTGTAAACTGTGTAAAAGCATCTACGGCTCCGGGATCCTTTGGCATTCTTAAGATGCATTAAGCTTTCACTTCCGTTCTTGAGAGTGTCCCACATAATGGATTCAGACGGTTCAAACTGTCGATATTTACTTGGTTGTAATGAATGAAATGTTTCTTTGAGATGTAATGCATTTTCTTACAGATGCTAATTGGTTGTAATGTACAATCCTCTCGTCAAGAGGGATGTTTTACTGTTCCGGCTGTTTTAAAGTTTTTTTACTTAAATTTCAATCGAGTTACAATCAGGCCAATTTGTGTGCTTTAAATAATGAATCAAAAACAATAGCACAAAAACATCTTGTAGATCATAATTAAAAGCTCACTCAATCATGGCAAAATTAGTCTGTGCTGTAATGGAAAAGTTGGATGCAGACAAAAGGGTTCATTTATATATATTTTTGTAAGATTTATGTTCACTGTCTTGTAAAGGCAACTGCTTTAGGGCTCTTATGAACTAAACTATTCATTGGCAGATGAAAAGAGCAGTGAAATGGTGGAATGATGCTGTTTCAGTAAGATTCTGCCCCAGTGTAGCACAGAGAAAACAAAATGTCATCATTACCCAAATCTGTAATTATTTGCTTACGGGCCTGTGAATAAGATCTGACTGCAAGCAATGATTATGGAATTTACAGAAGATATCATTTGATGTCCAAGTTATAAATCCTGTTATATAACAGTAAGTTCCGTTCCTTGAATTTGCTTGGCTGAGCAACATTCTAAAGAGTGCATATAAAGTATAACAGCATTGGGATGTTTTATTGTTTGTTATCTTCCAGGTCAGAATACAGTGTGTGAGCTACGAGTGTGCATATATTTGGATACAACTGGGTATGGTTGGGGTTTAAAAAGCCCATTTTTTGGATGTACACTATACCATTCTAAAGTATATAGAATATTTTTTTATTCAGAAAGGATGCATCACAATTATCAAAAGTAACATTTAGGACATTATTTATTTATTTTTTATTTATTTATTTATTTATTTTTTTTTTTTTGCATTTAGTTAGGTTTCCGGTGTGTCTGCAAGTTCAGAAAAGATTAAAAGAAAACACGCAGCCAGTTCTTAATGGGCTGTCTGAGTCTGAAAGTGTGTCATTCAGCGAGCTGTTTCAGTTTGCAGCCGGTTTCTATATAGATAGCTTGGTATTTGATTTGTGAGTCTGAAACGGTCCTCCTGTGGTCCGTTTCGGTATGCATGCGATTTTGAAGAGACTTGTAGTGGTGGCTTTGTGAGTTTTTTGAAAAAGTAAGTTGTTTTACACGACCATTGAAAGGTATGTTACACACATTTCATGAGCACCCGCGATGTCACCTTTAAAACAGGAAAAAAATGAATAAGTATTAATAATTTAAATGTATTTTTTTAAACTGTATTTCACAATTTTACTGTTTTTAGCTGTATTTTCTGGTCAGATAAATGCAGCCTGTGTGAGCATAAGCAAAGACACTTGAAACAACCCCAAACTTTTGAACAGTACTCTATTCCATTTTTATTTATTTTTTAATTATTATTATTACAATAATTTATGTAAAGCAAAATAAATAAAATAAAATAAAAAATCTATAAAAGTTCCTTCTTGAATCTTATCAAAAAATATAATACATAAACAGTGTTTTCACTTTGATTTAGAAATGATGAAATGATGATTTTTTTTTCTGTTATTCTGTAGAAACTGTTATTTGTTTTTGAACTGAATATTTGTGTCTTTCTGAATAAGAGTTAAGCAAGTGTGCAGAAGCAAAATGGCACACGTGATATTACTTAATTGGATAGTTAACTAAAAAATGAAAATGGTGTCATCATTAACCTGTATGACTTTATTTCTTTTGTGGAACACAAAACACTGTCCACACAACACTCAACCCAACTGACTTTCATTGTTTGGACAAACAAGCAAACACACACAAACACACACAAAGACATTTTTCAAAATATCTCCTTTTATTTTCCATAGAAGAAAGTCAGTAATACTGGTTTGAAACAACATGACTGTGAATAAATGATGACAGACAGACTTTTCATTTTGGACTTTCAATGCCCCATGAACTCATTCTTGTGCAGGATTTTTGAGTCATCTTCACTAAGCTTACCAATCACATAAGGTTATAGTAGCAGAGAACGGTTTGCAAGAATGATCAAGAGCTTGGAGGATTAGTTGTTTGGTTGGTACTTCACTGAAGATGTCCAGCTCTGACATGTCCAGCTCCTCTGGGGGTACTTTCATGTTTTTTAAGTAGCCATTCTACCCGGGGTCTCCCTCATGAGTACGGCCAGCTCATCTCATTCTCTCAGCTAAACCAAAGAGCTGCACTTGTGACACTTTGAGTTTAGATCAGTTTGTCCTACAAGGACAATTTTCCTTAGCGTCCTTCACTGCAGCGGCTGGATCACCAGGGGAACCGCCTGCCTCTTCCTCAGTCACTTCAAAGGCAGAGATGCCTCGATCCAACACTGATTTGTTGAAAAGAATGTGCAGTGCATTTGCACGGATGCTGCGTTACTAGCAGGTGCGTGGGAGAAAATAATAATCATGAGGGGAGTGGGGGGAGGGGATCTATTAAAGGAAACCTCCACCACATTCCTCCTTTCAACATAAGTTTTCAACTTTTCAGCCCAGCGATTTGATAGAGAGTAATTTTGAGCAAGCCTGGATCATGAACGACAAATAACCGAAAAGTAGCTCCAAAGTGCCAGACATATTCTCAGGTGATGAGCAAGTTATTGTCAATGATTTAATATGTTTTTCACAAAAGTAATAAAAGATATTGAAAAGAATGAAAGGTAAACCAAACACAAAAATGTGGTCTACGGGCTCCAAGGGACAAGGTCACTTTTATGTTGGCTAAACACAAAAACAAACACTGAAAGGCATCCCACAATGCAATTCACTCATGCATTGTGACATATGAAATAAAAGTAAAAAAAAAAAAATTGAAACAATAAAATCTATTTGTTTGAAATGGAAAAGTTAACCCTCATACAAATATTATATATATATATAATCACAACCTGAAGAGGTCAGACTGATCATGTTGATGCTGTACATTGTAGGCTTTATGATTAACATTACTAAACAGTAAATAGTATGAAAATGCTTATTATTATTTGCATTTAGCATTGTTTTTCCCTCACTGTTCATGACCCTGTCAGAACAGACCTACAACCCACTTAATTTCAATATATACTGTGTGGTAAGCAGTATTTGTATGCTACTCTTCCATTCCAAATAAAATGTATTATACATTATACTGTAGGTATGTGTTCCGGTATTGTTTTTCAGGACCCCTTTTACATTTTCAGCATTCTATGCATTTTATGAATATCTTGTCCTCTGGGTTTTGTGAGGACTTAATGTTTGAGTAGCATATTCTGAATGATTTTTATATTATATATAAAATAAAAAAGCTGAAAAAAGAGAAAAATAACACCATAGATGTTTTATTATATATTCAAAGCACGCACATATGTTGGTTTCATTTCTTTGGCTCTGATGTTTGGTATGTGCTTTCATGTCTCAATAATGCGTTTTGTGTCACTCATTACCCTGAGTACAGGAATGGGATCATTACCAAGATGCAACAGAATGATGCTGTGAATGTTAATTTGGAATCTCTTTTTATTGTTATCAGCAATGAGGGTCAATAGTGCCATTCATAGAGCATTTCTTCATCTTACATCAGGTTTAGATTTCATAACGAATTGGGTCTCAGCACAATTAATCTACATGTCACCAACATGTTTAAAACCATCAGTGCAGTGCAAAAATGAACACAGTGAAAAGATCTCCTCAAGCTCACATTAGAAATGGACACCAATAGAAAAGGTAATGCCAGTTCTTTTGTGTCTATCTCTTCATGCTACACACAGGTGAAGCACTGATTTTCTGCTCATTTAAATAACACGTTGCTTCTGCTTTTCATGGAGTGAACGGTGATGTTGATAACTTAATGTGCTTCCCATAATTCTCCTAAATTGTTCTTTTGGATTACAGCCCAAGAAACCCGCCGAGGCTCATTAATGTATGTATTACATTAAAAAATGGGCTTTAACCCTTTGGCACTGTTAAAGGTTATGCAACAGCTAATCATTCTAAGTGCTGGGGGTGGAGGTTATGTTGGATGTTTTCTTTATTGAAATAACCAAAGAACAAAGAACTGTCTCTATTTGGAGAAATAAATGGCTCCTCAGCAGTGGATGTGTGCCATCAGAAGCAGCTGATAAAAATATCACAATAGTGAAAAGCTGTGTGTTTGTTAAAAAATAAACCATTAAGATGTTTTTAACTTCAAACCATTGATTCTGGCTAAAGTATAAAACTCCTATATATTGCTTTCTCCAGTGAATAAGTAATCTCATCTGAATTAGGAGAGAAATAAGCACACTGTTTACAAGCGAAAAACAGTCCAAAACAAATACATCAGTAGATTTTGATGTGAGAGGACTACAAGGGATGGAGGAAGTGTTATTTTGGATTATGGACTGGCACTTTCTTGTGGATCATTGTGATGTTTTTATTAGCTGTTTGAACTTTAATTCTGACGGCACCCATTTGCTGCAGAGGATCCATTGGTGAGCAAAGGATGTAATGCTAAATTTCTTCAAATCTGTTCTGATGAAGAAACAAATTCATCTTAGATGGCCTGAGGGTGAGTACATTTTCAGCAAATTTTCATTTTTAGGTGAGCTAATCCTTAATTAGACTCACCATGTGTGAACATATGTCACTCATCGATGGCCCTGGTTACTCTTGTTATCTGAAATACAAATGTCACTGAGCAAGACAGCAAAAGCCTCTTAACATCCACAAACAATAACAATCCCATTCAATCTATCAAACCCAGCACCAAGAAACTGACACTTCCTGTCAAAACGCACATTGATTGATGTTGCATACAGATAACAGCCCCGAATAATGCATGTTGTCTTTAGATATGTTACAAGTTCCATAGAGAGTGTTAAACAGCAGGCCTCCATTTGTGTGGGCTGATAAATCTCTGTACATTTCAGAAATCTCCCTCTCCCTATGTCTCATAATCCTCTGTTTTCGACTCCATGCATATGGTTTGTGAATAAATCTGGGTCCCACTTTATATTAAGTGGCCTTAACTACTATGTACTTACATTTAAATTAATCCTTTGGTACATACATGTTTTTACATTGTACCTATATTTTTTTTAAAAAACCTGCATATAATTACATCTGTAAATCATTTCTGTAATAACATTTATAATAACACTGTTGACCCATCCCTAACACCTTAACCCACCCTTAAACCTACCCATACCATCAAACCTGTCCCTAACCTTACCCATATCCCACCTCAATAGCAGAAGAAGTGTTTTGCGATGCAATATGAACACAATAAGTACACTGCACTTATTTTGTTTTAATCTAAGTACATAGTAGTTAAGGCCACCTAATATAAAGTAGGACCTAAATTGGTGGTTATTACACAGAACAAAACATAAAGAGATGCTTTAGCATGTCTGAAACAACAAAAACCCTGTTCTCCTATGTTCTCCTAAAAGTCAGCTGTTGAGCAAAACTCTCTATAACATGCTTTCCAACAAATGTATTCATGAAATGGCATCTGACAAATGTTTCTAAGGTCATAATTATTGTAATTTTTGACATACATATTAATCAAGTGATTAATAAAGCATCAAGATAGGTTCAAGCTGATGCACAAAGAATCGTAAATAATGCAATAAATATTTCAGACGTTTGATATCAGTTTTGGCTGAGCTGCAAGACTGAAGTCTTTTCAAATAAAGCTTCAGATGATTATTGCAAAACCAAAGCTTATCTGGGGAATAATTCCTTCAGAAATATGCTAGTCGAAGGCAAAATGTCTGGTTTACTGCTGACAGCCCACTCTAAGAAAGGTACCATGCTTATTCGTGCAGAGAAACCGTCTTTGTTTGATCAGTTAATGGAAAGTGAGGTTCTTCCATACAGCACAATGATAATATCATGAGAGACATGACAGATGTTTGCATACCTCGGCTTTTAGTGCTGTAGCCCTGAGCAATTGACTAATGGAAATGTGTTAAGTCAAACCTGACAATGTTCGAGTGAAGTTATAAATGCAACTTGCCTTGGTCCTTTCAACCTGCCATTACATTTTGCATCTCATCTGATATTGATTTACAGGATTTTGACTTATACTTTTCACCAACAAATGAAAGCATTGATTTATTTGATGCATTCGGATTTGTACCCCCATGTCCCAGCATTTGGAATCTGGCATTCAGAATGCAAGCATAAAAACTGAAAGACTATAGCATGCCATGATTTCTAAAAAGGAATGGAGGGAGGGAGAGAGAGATGCTTCAATGCACAGGCTCCAACTTGTCTCCCTTATTTGTAGTGACAAGTTACCTCATGCTAACACATCAGTCTCCTGAGCCCTCAGAAAGAAAGAAAGAAAAAAAATTATCCATTACCAGTGGGCAAGTTTTATTAGAAGGTGGAGAGCAGTAGGTGATGTGCAGACGTTGCAAAATGTAATAAACATTACTGATGGATTCCTCTCGGCTATGTTGTCTTTTCAGTTACAGATGAGGACTGCAGCTGAAGAATTATTCATGATGATAGCATGCTTGCTCACTAGCATTAAAAGTTACTATAGAAAAAGTTCAGACAGTGTTTGCAATATCAGACATTCTATAATGAATGAAGTGATGGGAATATAATGATGTTATCATTAAGAGAATAAAGACTCTTTAATCATTGGAATTTTTTTTTCTTTTTTTTTTTTTCTTTTTTCTTTTTCATTTCCAAAATGTTTACACACCATTTCTTTCATACCTAACAACCGGTCACGATACTCCTCGTTGTAGTTTTGGAAAAACATAATGTCAGAATTTTCAATATGGAGTGAACTACATTATACCTTAAATTACTCACTCCAAAAATAATTTGTTATATAAACTTAAATTAAATTGAGGATTTTAAAAAAAAAAAAAATTGTATGCTAATAATAATAATAATAATAAATATTTTATTATATGCAATTATATGTGATGATGAAGATGATGTAAAATGTATGTATGGCCTTATTATTATTATAAAATGTGAATAATAATAATAATAATAATAACACCTATTTATGTATTTAATAATAATAATTATTAATAATGATAAAATGTATTTATTTATTCATTTATTATTATTGTTGTTGTTGTTATTATTGGCATACTATCTGCTATTTCTAGCTAAAGTTAACTGTTAACAAATGTCATGGCTATTAAAGGAGTCATATGACGTTGCTAAAAATGAACATTATTTTGTGTATTTGGTGTAATTAAATGTGTTTATGCAGTTTAAGGTTAAAAAAACACATTATTTTCCACATAATGTACATTATTGTTTCTCCTCTATGTCCCGCCTTTCTGAAATGCGTCGATTTTTACAAAGCTCATCAGTCTGAAAAGCAAGGTGTGCTCTGATTGGCCAGCTATCCAGCACGTTGTGATTGGCATACTGTGATGCCGTGTCTCGGCACGACGAGACAAAACCAATAAAACTCATTACAAACAAGGCATTTGTTGCATCCAGTGGGGACATAATTATTGATTATGATGACTTATACCAGGGGTGTCAAACTCAATTCCTGGAGGGCCGAAGCCCTGCAGAGTTTTGTTCCAACCCTGCTCCAGTAGGGTTGAATCTAAACTCTGCACGTCTCCGGCCCTCCAGGAATTGAGTTTGACACTCCTGACTTATACTATCTTTTAGCGCCGCATAAACATAAAACCATGTCTGCATTTGTTTGAATCATCAGTGGCAAATTCTTTAAATATGAAAACGTACTTACAGTCTGTGAGTCAGCATTATTTGTCAGAACACCGGCATTGTAGGCTACTCTCCAAGGAAACAGTCCTCGTCCTCCGTAAAATGTGTTGCACACATCTGAATATTTGGTTTGAACTGTTCTGGAACAGTGTTGTAAATACAACTTAACCACTGATTTCCAGAGGTGTCCTCTTTTGAAAGACCAAACAAAGTAGTTTTGGTTTCACAACGAAACACAGCATCTCCATGACTTAGCGCGGCAGCAGCAACAATACTACAGCGAGAATCAAAGTTACGCCTTATTTCTTTGCATGAAAATTTGGGAGGTGTTTTGTAAATCTTCCCACATCGTGAAGTAGATATGTAGGGGTGTGTTTAAACGAGGCGTTTTAGGATGGCTTGGATGACTCTTAACTTTTATAAAGAATATCTCTTTGGGTTTGTGACTTTAGTCTTTGCAACTTTAGGAGTCTTATCTATTCACGAACAGCTTGTAACACTCCAAAGAGAAAGGAAAACTTGAAATCACATCATATGAACCCTTTAACATATGAACTTATAGGATTTTAATAACAGTCATGATATTCAAATGCATTACAAATCCTGGCATAGGCTATATGTGCGCTGCCTTGGCATACATCAGAAATAAGCTCCATAATCATGAAATTTTCAGAGGATTGCTCCCGCTCTCTGTTTCACTCGGCCCTCTCATGGAAAATGAATTGTGGCCTATCAAGCGACTTTCCCCGAGTAGCTCCCTGTGCTTTACTTTTCGCCCCCTCTCACTTTGGCTGCTATCTGTCTGCACCATAGAAATAGGATAAACGGTCTGCTCATGAAAAACAGTCTCTTTACCTGCTAGAAGGCAAAAATGTGGGAGGGATGATATTAGTGTTGTAAAATAAAATGCACCTCCACTTCTAATATACACCCACTAACATGCAGTGCTTCTGTATTTTGCTAGACTTCAAGAATAAAATGTGTTTCCTTGAGACCTTTAGCCATTTAGATTTTAAGAAACTGAAAAAAGCACAAATGTCAGGGCATGACAAAACTTCTCCAGGCCCCAAAAATATCCTTAGACTCCAGAGGGTTAAGATGCTCACATCACTGTGACATCCACATTAATGTTGATAACGTTCTGATGTATTTTATTATATAAAAAAGGACAATATAAAAAGGTATAAAAAAATTCACCCAATTAAAAGTGTCTTGCAATGTAGGATTTTCAAGTTTCATTGTGAGAAATTTGTTTCCTAGATAGATATTTAAAAAAGAACAAACACAAACATTTTCTATCATGGGGGAAACTTTCCATTGATTTTGTATATACTTTTATACTGAGCTAATAGTAATTTTTCATTCTACTATATATAGGCCTATGCATAAAAACTTGCATAAATAGTCAGGTTGTTTATGGGCACAGTGTTGGTACTGGCAAGATTTGAAGTTTTGTTATAACTGCAATTGGACAAATGCAATTGTGTACGCATTCTTGTTGTGTAAGTGAAACAGAATTCCATTATTATGGCAAAACAGTTATTGGCTCTGAGTTTAAGGGCTCATAAGAACATTAATGAACGAAACATGAAAGATGCAAGTCTGCACTATGTCATACTAAAATTTATCGCACACACAAACACACACAGACACACACAAAAGAACATCAGGGATTTGCAGCTGAGGTTTACTAGATAAATGCAGAGTTAGTCATTCAACAATATGTGGGAGTTTCTTTTGGTTTATTAATTTTGTTGTCCTTGAACTTGATTTTTATTCAAACTAACATATTTTATTTTTTTTCTCTCTGTTATATGAATGTCACATTAAAATAATCTGGGAAAGTTTAAAACCTAACTTTTATTTTTCCTGAAGATGTTTTACGTATAGATTACCCTGGGCCACAAACCCAGACTTTAAATCGTAAAATATATAACAAAAATATAATTTTATATATATGTGTGTGTGTGTATAATATATATATATATATATATATATATATATATATATATTATATATATATATATATATATATATATATAGTATATATATATATATATATATATATAGGTATATATGTATGTATTATATGATATATATATATCTATATATATATATATATATATATATATATATATTATATATGTGTGTATATATATATGTGTGTGTATATATTATATATATATATATATATATATATATATATATATATATATATATATATATATATTTATTAACATATCTTTATTGCGAGGATTAACCCCTTGAGATGAAACATCTCGTTTTCGAGGGGGTCCTCCAATACATCAAAGCAAAATGAAACAAAACAGCAGAGCAAATATCACGGTCAAAAAACAGCACAACAAAATACAACAACACACACATTCCAGCTCACAATGCTCAACCCCACCCCACCCAGCACGAACCCCACAAGTGACATGACAAAAAAAACAACCACATGACTAGCATTGCACAAGATCAAGGACTAAGAGGAACACAAACAAGAACATTGATGATGATAATAACAATAATAATAATAATAATAAATAAATAAAAATGAGGACATAAAAATGAGAAATAATAAACACATGACCAATAAATTCCAAGTCCAAGGTCAAACAAACAAAACTAGAAACAAAGACAAATGTTCCGAAGATGTTCCCCGAGGGCCCTTCGAAACTCTGCAAGTGAAGTTAAAGAACGGATAGAAAATGGAAGTTTATTCCAATCATATGGAGCCTTAAAACAAAATGCATATTTCCCTACCTGTCTTTTAACTCTAGGAACAACAAAAAAAATCTGATCATTGTGTCGCAGGCTGTATAGTGATTTTTAAAGTAATAATTGTTGATTGAGTTAAAATGGGTAATTTAAGTATTATAAAGCACTAAGTGTTGCTAGAAATAACCGGATAATTCAAGTAATAACTTTAAAAAATGGAAAATGTCTGTACAACACACAACGGTGTGTCCTAAAGGGACAGCCGAGAACAAAGCGGCAAAGACTGTTGTAGACCACATCAATGGAATGCAAACAAGAAGCAGTAGTATTCTGATAAATAATATCGGCATAGTCCAAAATAGGCATGAGCAGCTGTAAGACTATTCTTTTCCTGACCAAGAAAATTAAAACAGTTAACAGATTGATAAAGTATTTTAAGACGAGAGTTGAGTTTGTTTGTCATTGCTTGTACATGAGTTTTAAAAGATAAATCAGTTTCCAGCCAAACACCAAGATATTTAAAGGTCTCAGCTGACTCTAAAGTAGAGGAGTCGAGAAAACAAAGATTAAGGTTGTTTTCACCTATATCCAAGGCTTTCCTATGGAACAATAAAGAGTAGGACTTTGATTTATTAAGGAGAAGTTTATTAGCCAATAGCCACTGCTGTACAGAATTGAAGTTGTGCTGTAAAGAAAGGTTTATCCCGGAGATGGTAGGTTTACTACAGTAAATAACTGTATCATCGGCATAAAGATGAATATTACAATCTGTACAGCATAAAGGCATATCATTAACAAAGATAGAAAATAATAAAGGTCCAAGAGAAGAACCTTGAGGGATGCCTTTCACTATACCTGTATAATCAGACTGACAACCCCTGTAAGACACACCCTGACGACGATGATGAAAATAACAATTAAACCAGAGTAAAGATGATCTCGAGAGGCCAATAGCATGTAATTTATCCAATAGAAGATAGTGATCAACTAAATCGAACGCTTTGGAGAGATCTAAAAAAATAGCACCGGTACACAGATTGTCATCAAAACTAGAAAATATATCATTAGAGAATTTTAAGAGAGCAGTGGTAGTGGAGAAGTATTTTCTGAAACCTGATTGGCATTGAGTAAGTAAATTATTAACAGATAGATAATCAGATAATTGATTAAAAATTATTTTCTCAAAGACTTTAACCACACTATTAATTATTGATATTGGCCTATAATTGTTCTCCACCTTTGTGCAAAGGAATAACTTTAGTACATTTCCACGCGAGGGGCACTTCACAGGTATCAAAAGACATGTTAAAAAGCACATATGTATATATATATATATATGTATATATATATATATATATATATATATACACACACACACACACACACAAACACACACACACACATCATCATCATCAAAATGCATGTTATTTTTAATTTAGTACTGTCTTGAGTAAGATATTTTACATAAAAGATGTTTACATTTAGTCCACAAGACAAAAAAAATAAAAAATAAAAAAAAGCTGAAATTATTAAAATAACCCCAGTCAAGAGCCGAGGGGTGAAAACTTTTGAACAGGATGAAGATGTCCACATTTTTCATATTTTGTAGAAATATAATTTTTTCCATATAGTTCCGCCCTTCGGAAGCAACAGAATACTTGGATTTTTCCCGGAAGACAAATTAAGTAAAATTTACCTTGATCTTCAAATTCAAAATGTTTTCACCCCCGGCTCTTAATGCATTGTGTTTCCTTCTGGAGCATCAGTAAATGTTTGAACCTGTTTTAATAGTTGTGTTTGAGTCCCTCAGTTGTCCTCAGTGTGAAAAGATGGATCTCAGTTACTGCTGGAAAGGGTTTAAATATGCAAAAAACTGAAGATTTGGCAGGACATGGAGTAGTCTTGTGGACTAAATGTAAACATCTTTTATGTTTACTTTTTCTACCAAAAGTTAGTGTGCTTCCATACAAGATGCGTGAATAAAGTAACAACTGGAAAAAAGAAAAAAAAATCCACATGAATATGAACAGAATATTTGTGTATTTTCTAATTAAGCTTTAATTTGTCAAATTGTGTAAAAAGTGTGTAAAATGTATTTACATTTATGACACAAAATACTAGCTGTAAATTAATCACAAAATGCTATTAAACACAATGTGGTGAAAATGAAACTGACTAATTCTTCACTTCCATAAATATAATGGGGACAAAAATAAATAAATAAATAAATAAATAAATAAATAAATAAAGCAATTCTTAAGTCATGCATATATGTCCACTGATTGACATTATTTTTTAAAAATCCACATGCTAAAAATGCAGTATAGTTAGAAAATCATCCATGTGCACATTGAAGGAACAATATATTCTTCTTCTCTGAGAAAAAAAAATGATGAATGCTGCTAATTCTTGATAAAGATAAGGACATATTTGTCCACGGTCTAACAAAAAGTCATACAACATCAACACACTGACAGAATTTCAAGCTGGAAAACAACAGCCCTGCCTTTCTGTGGGTGTTGTCTGGAGCCAAACTTGATTCTTTAGCCACAGGCCACAAGGGTTCCCAACAGGGAGAGAATCCAGTAAACAGAAATAATGGAAGACTGATAGTGAAGGTGGAACATTTATAGTGAAACCTCTGTGGCCCGCTAAAAGGATTTATTGCATTTTTAAAAATGGCATAAAGGATGCACTTGAATTTCATTCAATTTTTTACATGTCTGTCTAAAGTGGCATGTAATGATAAACTGCCGTTTGGGGTTTTGTTTGTTAGAGCAACGTGACTACATTCAAGCCACCTTTGAGACAAAGTAAATTAGAGCCTGAAAAATCGTGATGGCTCTGTGGGCCAGATAAGAACAGGTGAAGTCAAACATAATGTTCCTGCTCAGTGGGCACATTAAATTGACAGATTTATCCTCCTTCTGTCAAATATGCCCTGGACACTAAGTACACTTGAGAAAACCACAGCTCGCTGTGTTCTGCTTAGCAGAGAATCTTTCCAAAACAGACCCCTGACTAAAGCAAACACGGCACAGGTCTGCCGCACGGACCCCAGAGACCCCATCAAACACGCTCACATACAGATGTCCTGTTCCTATTGTGGTCAACAACAAGCTTTTTCTCTCCTGCTCTGAACTGATGTTATGTTATTAATTTACTCGAGCTACCGGATGGAGAGAGGCTGATTTGCTGAGTAACACAAATTCAAACCGTCCCAATGGAAAAATGGTGCACTTTCAATGAGCTCATATATGGAAATGATGCACGGCTACATCTGGAATGTGGGATTTCAGGGCACTGGGCTGCAAATAATTTACCGTTAGATAAAAATGGGCCAAGTAAATCCAAAACACTGTTTAACATCCAAAAACCTGTCTCCTACATCTTCACAGATGTCGTCTGAACATGTGTGATTAGACTGTGGCGTTCACAGAGCAGAAACCAGGCTTTTGGTAGAGAATGACATCTGTGAAATGTCTTTTTGGAGGATGATAAATAGCGAGTATTTATTTCAACATTTTCTCACGGAGATATATATGTATGTGTGTGTGTGTGTGTGTGTGTGTGTGTGTATGTGTGTGTGGTGTGTGTGTGTGTGTGTGTGTGTGTGTGTGTGTGTGTGTGTGTGTGTGTGTGTGTGTGTGTGTGTGTGTGTATGGAAGTTACTAAATCAGCAGTTGACTGAGTCAATTTGGATGAAGGAATAAATGAGAATGGAGTTGAGGCGTTCCATTAGCAGGTTCATCAATGGAGTGACTCACACAGAGTCGGATTTAAAGTTAGGCATAATCTTTTGTCAGACGGTGCCCAAGGTGAAATCCCACAGTTTCCGACATCTCCGATGTTTCCAGGTATTTCTTTGTAATGGTCACTAAGAACTATGCACTATGGATCTTGATCTCTGGGAACAAATGAGGACGGGTCATTCATCTCTGAAATTACATGTCCTGGGAAAACATTCCCTGCACTTTATTTCAATCAGGACCCAAGGATTGTAAACAATGGACATAAAAGCCAGCGGTGATCCACGTTTAAAAGCCAGCCTCTGTTCGGTTACATATGACTTCAGGCCCTTTTAGGGACTTGCTCTATCAAATTTTCAATTGATTCTGTCATCTCTCTCCATTCTGTTATGTGAGAGTATTTCAGGTGATGTAATTTGAGAATGTATCCAGATGGGTTTTAATTAGGGCTGTTAATTGATACAAAATGATATTCAAATGATATGCAGATTCATTAACAGAATTAATTGCATATATCAATCTTTACTATGAAAAGCCGCCAAATTAATATTACATTAAGAAAATAAAAGTCATTACATTGTTTTATAATGCAACTATAAAATAAATAAAAATATATTATGTAAATAAAATAAAAAAACATATTTCATTTTAAATACTCTTTCATTTTAATTAATCAATATAATTTAAAAGAAAACACCAAATTAAGATGACATCACATTATTGTATAAAAATAAGTAAAAATATTTTATGAATAAATAATGTAAATAATGTATTTAAAGACAGACTTTAATTGTAATTAATTAATAGACTTGTATATATCAATATTTGCTAAGGAAACCAACTTAAAGTTACATAAAGACATCGGTTCCAGTAGCCCTAGTTTTAATACGCAAAAACAACATTCATTCAATCCAGGTTTGTTTAACAGAAAGAAATACAGGAACTAAGAAAATACTAGAGTGAATAATCTCAGATAAACCGGCTCCCATGAAGTCTCATCTCTTGCTATTAGGCTTTTGGATTTCACATATCAGACATTCAGGTTAATGTTACTAGTGTACAGAATAACCAGTCAGGTCAGGGCCCTTCGTGTGCCAGCATCACTGACCTGGCAATATGAAAGCCCAATAATGTGATGGAGAGGCAATTTACCGCGGCTCTCCATCTTTCTCTATGACCTTTCCTCAGATGTCTGTAATGTATGTGTATGTCTCCCACCACAGTAAATAATGCCGTGCTGGAATCTGGGACCTTTCAGCTAACCTGCGCTCAGCATCCGCCTTGCACCTCCCATCATCAGCAGGGAGAGGGAAAGATTGATGCCCATATTCAGCTCAGTCCGCCCACAAAAACATCACTGTTGCTGCAAAATGCAGAACACATTATTTTTTCCCAAAATAAACAAATATTGCGACAAATTCATCAGGTGGTATGATGAATGACAGGAGCGTTAATGCAAATACATTATGCCGCGAGCAAACGGATGAACAGCCAGAGGATGGTTTCAGAAAGAACCTTTAGAAGCCAATGAGCCACATATCAAGATATGCATAAATCAGTTATCATTTTTAAAGGGTTTGACCCATGTCCCACTTTGAGACTTGATCTTTTTTCTGAGCAGTATGAATTCTCCAAGATGAATTTGCTTATAGAACAAATCCATCATTTGACTCATCCCTCTGTAAAGACCAAAGTAAGCTGATGAATATTTGATGCGACCTCTGCATGGGAACTCAAAACTCGGGAATCATCAGATGTGCTCTCAGGTGTTGAAATGATCAAATGGAATGCACTATATTTCTGCGTTTGGAAGTTTCCTCGAATTCATTTCAAATTTCTCTGCCCTTGCCTCCAGTCACCCACTTCTGCACAATGTGCAAAAAAATTAAAAATAATCACTGAATCACACCAATTAATGTGAGGAAAGGTCCATTATTCGAGGACATTTCGAAACCGTTAATTTCTTTGACTCATTCGGGAAGTGCCTATCCGGCCTGCTCTTTATCTTCTAAGAATAGCCAGATATCAGGAGATGAGGAGCTGCAGCTGTTCTTCCTGAATCTCATTTACCTGCTGTCATGTCCCTTCTCTGAGACCACATCAGTAATTAATAGGGGCCTTTTTTCCACTGGCATCATCAGGAGAAGCCCCTCCAGCCACTCTGGAGACATGTTGGCGAAGCGGCAACTTTGAGGGATTGCTGAAAAATTGAAAAGAGCACGGAGGCTGGTTTGGGCTAGAAATTAAAAGCAGCCAGCCACCAAGAAGCCAGCAGTGTTGTTTTAATCATTGATTGATTTAGAACTTCACTAGTGTAGGCTGAGCTTACCCTGCCATTAAATTCTCTGTGCGCACTGTAGCTTCCATAATGGGATCTTGAAGAAATGCATTCTTCATGGGATGCAATCCAAAAGCTCATCTTCTCTTAATAGCAGCACAAGATTTTGGAAGGATACACCCTATGAAGTATGGATGATATGGTCCATACGTGTTTTGATCTCTGGTCTTGCTTGAGCTGGCTGATCTACCGCTCTCGATTTTGGCAGCTGCATTTGCATTTGAGAGGAAGTCATTGCAAGTCAGTAACAACTTCTGTGGAATTAGGGAACCCATCCTAATTATCGTGAGAGGGGGATTGAAGCCATTTGCATACCGCTACATATTCACACTCACCTCAACCGTGGATTCTCCTGGGCCTTGTGTCCATGTCTGGGTGTGTTCAATTAAAAATCAGAAGTCATTCAAAGTGTAGTCACCTTGAGACTGCTGAACAGTGAGTTACATTGGATTCCTCCTGCGATCGGATTGCTCTTGAAGACAAAGATAAAGCTTTAATTGTCTCCTTGTGAAATTAGCAGTTAAAAAGAGTCAACCCAGACTCATTGGAAAAACGTACATGTGGCGACATTTCAGCAAAATTATATTACAGTGCTTTTTGCATGTTCAGCAACTCTTTCAAAGTGAAATGAGTGGTGCTAAAAGCACATTTAGCTTTATCGGAAACAGATGAACATGAATCTGGTACTTTATTACATTGGTTATTGCAGTAATAACATACTACCAACACTAAACCCTACCCTAAACCTAACTAAAAGTGTTAACAAAAGCAAATGCAAGGTAAAAGCACATTTACTGAAGCAACCGTGCCATTTTAGCTTGCTTTTACAAGTCTGTGATCTCTTGACTCGTGTTTCACAGGACCTGTAAGCACTTTACAGGTAAGCTTACAAGCAAGTTTACTATGTCAGAAAAGCCATACATATGATTATGTGATGTAAATGTCACAATGTAGTCACTAAAGTCCACTAAAAGCATTTTCACAATTGGTTCTTAAACTATCCTTCCAGATTTAGTCTTCTCTTGTTAAATCTAGATTAAAACACATCTCTTTAGCCAAGCATTCCCATGATGCATCTCATAATCTTGGACTCCAGTTATACTTTATACTATATTCTTTACTGGAAATGTTATCAACAGCAGCTACACTAATTATTCTCCATTTTCTTTTCTGTTTCTAGAGATTGCACAAACACCAGTTTGTGTTCAGTCTCTTATGAAGACTTCAGATGACCCAACACATGTGAAGCCCTCAGATGATGCCAACTCTGAATAAATATACAAAACAGCCAAATTGTCTGAACTGTAGATTTCTGTCATATGGACATTACATTTTAGAGTAATTTTTTATTTTATTTTTTGAGTTGATGAAGTAATGTAGAAACATGCTGCTTTGAAATGATATGTATTGTGAAATGCACCATAAAAATAAAGGTGAATTGAACTGAATATTAGTTCAGATATGCTCTATGGTAAAAGTGTTTTGAGGTCATAACATAGGATTGTCAAAGGAACTGTTTTGCAGTAAGTCTCAATTAAATATAAAATCTAAATTAATCAAGGGTTAATCAGTTATGTCTCTATAATCATAATTTGTGTAAAAATAAATAAGAAATTGTTGATGTTTTACTGCTACAAGTGTTCATTTCACCTGTAAATTGAAGTGAACTGTAGGTCAAGGTACTTTTTTTTATAATGGGCCTAGGTTGAAAAAAGTAGTCGCACACTCTACACAGTGGAGAAACAAATGTAGTAGGTTAAATACTTCATGAGATTGCTTTCTCACAACAACTGAACAAGAATAAAACATGAAGCCCTTATTAAATAGACATAGGCATGGCTAAACACACTGCCCCACAATTTTCTTCATCCCATTATCATTGTTGGAAGGCATAGCTCCACACATTATAGCCTAATCTGCACTGAAGTTCTCATGAAGTTCTCATATTCCCCAAATCTCATCAGCGCAACTCATTTTCATTAATAGCTGCTCATTTATATATGACTAACACATAGGAGTCAGATGACAGCAGGGGTTTGATAAAGGTATGATAGACTGCATATGAAGGTTTTGTTTGAAAGAGGGGCTCACCCCATGGCTCCTGATATTTTCTCTTACACTTGATAAATTTTAATGATGTCATTTTCTGTATGAATTCAGCGTGACACCCTGGCAGCTGATAGTGTGCAGAATGTCATCATGCTTCAGTTCCCTCGCTACAAATATGCTCATAATGGTAAAGCCCCCCAACGGTGCAGGTAATAATAATGAAATTAAAAGTCTCATGTCTCTATTTTAAATTAGAGCAAAGCACTGGTTATAATAGATATGAAATGGATCCATTAAATCATGCCACTTTCTCAGCATTTCACAAAGCACCCGGAAGAAGGCTTCCCATTTAAACACAAATAAATAAATGTTCTGATTAAATTCCTGTCTAATTAATCAATAATAGAAAAAAACAATGGCAGGTTACTTTGGGGTCCATATAAATCGCATTAAATGTTTAATGACATTTCAATTGAATACTGAAAAACAAAAGCATTGAAGAGATCATTTTAATTTAATGAGATGGGCAAACTGACAGCGGCTGTCACAAGTTAATCAAACTAAGTCCAATTTGAATGGAGGAGAAATGATGTGACCAAATGGGAGCTTTATTTATATAGAGTAAAATCTCTTTCAGTTCTCCAAACCTGTCAAAACATTATGCAACAGCTTCATCTCTGAAGTTACATCATTGTTCATAATGGACAGTGTGTGCAAGAGTGCAAATCACTGGCTCTATAAATAAGAAAGTTTGTTTTGAGTCATTATGATCTCATAATGACTCATTGATTCCGTCCAATCATACGGTGCTCCGGAACGCCGTAGAATTCTATTGATTCTGAATTCCATTATGTTTCTGAGCAATGATGGTATCTCCAAGTTATTTTCAGTCTTGCATAAGTAGTGATTGTGCAAATGTGCATGATTGCGTACGCGCCTAGAAACCAAGGCTACATATAACACACATGCACACAAAGACAGCATTAAGTAAACAAAGAGGATGTCTAATAATAGCTTAGTGTAACCATGTGATTAGTGCCATGAGAAAAAGAGAACAGGAAAGAACATTGCAGGACAGTACACAGAATATGCCACCAAACTCATACATGTGAACGTGATGGAAGAAACAATCTGTTGTTGTTATACAAAGCATCTCTCTCTATCATACAAGTGTTTTGCTATTCTATCCCCCATGACACTCAAAGGATCCAGCCTCGGAGGACTAGGAAATAGTGTCACCGTTGGTGTAGCTGATTGTCAACATCCCAGTAATGAGGGGTTCTATTGGCAGGCAGCAAACAGGGATGCAGGCTTTGATTATTCAGACCTCCACTGGTTTCCTCTTTACTCTGACCAACAAACTAATCAGCCAAGTTGTTGTGTCTGCTGTTACCATCCACACTAATACTCCCCCGTTCACAAATCAATATATCTATTTATATTCACCCTGAACATTCATGCTGCAAGGATAGACTTTCCAAAAAGTTATTCTGAAGCAATATATATATATATATATATATATATATATATATATCTATATATATATATATCTATATATATATATATATATATATATATATATATGATTCAGAATAACTTTTTATATATATTTGGCCTTTAAATGTATTCAAAAACGACAATTCTGGCAAAATAACACCATGGGTTGGTAACAACATAGGTAAGTAAATCATGACAGAATTTTCATTTTTATTGAGGCTAGTTTAGAATCCAAACAAAAGTCTGGTAATAATGATGTCACTGTTCTCCCTATGGCTCAGAGCATTTATGGACTTGTACATAAAATGCTGCATGTGCATTTTTGTAGGTGGGGGCACTTTGTATGACAGGAAGGAAAACAGTGTTTTTAGACATGACCCATATGGTCAGCAAGCTTTTCTTGCAGAGGGACGGCTGTGACTTGGCTTCATGGAGCTGAATTGTGCAAGGTCAGCCGGTAGCATGGGAGTAGGCTGCCCTGCTCTCTCACTGCGGAGGTTCTCAATCAGCCTCTCCCCTCAGTGTGTCTATATCCACCTCCGCTAGTCCCAGAGTTACAGTCACCTCACACCACTGAACACACTTGCTGCATTAGATCTGAGGGTTAAAGAAGGAGCAATGATGCAGCGTTTCACCCACATTGCATTTACTGCCAAGACAATACAGTAATATAAAAAGAGATATAAAAATATACTACTGTAGGAAGTTTGGAATACGATTTTTAGTGTGTTTTTTTTAATTGCACATGCTCACCAAGGCTGTATTTCTTGATCAAAAATACTGTAAAAACAATAATATTGTGAAATATTACAATTTAAATGGATTGGATTGGATGGATGGATATTTTAGGTTTTTTTTTGGAGGGTCAGCATATAATATTAATATTTGGTGATGTTCTTTGATCTTTTCCATGGAAACTTTTTTTCTGATTCTGTATAATTTACAGATTATTTCTAACAATATCAATGCAATTCTGAACTGGCATGCTTTTAGGCAAATCTGAACCAGCTACTCTTTGTTTTAAATAGGTTCATCTAACACCCTGACTTGCATTTCTGCAAGCAGTTCATCTGAACTGGTTCTCTCCACCTGTCTTTACTTATAAATTAAGCTTATATGACAAATGCAACTTTCCTGCTTTTTTGTAGATATGAATCTCAATTAGCTCATGTTTCTAGGACTTTTGGTTTGCCTATGACATTATTTTAGACTAGGCCTTTAAATGTTTTCAAAAAACAGACACAAAAAACAATTATCTAAAGCATGTTCATGTTTCTTTACGTTATGTACAGTATAATAAAATATCACAGCACATCTGCTGAAAATAAACAAACAAACAAAAAACATTCTTTAAATGTCAGTCATTAATTTAAGACTGATTCAATACTTATAGGACACTATAAGTATTATGGGAAATCCATAATGTGTAGCCTGTTTTTAAAAGGCCACATTAATTATGTAGTGTGCTTAAATCTCCAAATGTTATGGGAATGCTATCTGTAATGCTGCACAGCACTCTAGTGGTCACTTGGGGAAAATATGCATTTTTTTCTAGAATGCGTGTGTGTGTGTGTGTGTGTGTGTGTGTGTGTGTGTGTGTGTGTGTGTGTGTGTGTGTGTGTGTGTGTGTGTGTGTGTGTGTGTGTGTGTGTGTGTGTGTGTGTGTGTGTGTGTGTGTGTGTGTGTGTGTGTGTGTGTGTGTGTGTGTGTGTGTGTGTGTGTGTGCCTTTGTTGGTACACTTATTTCATGAATGAGCCCCTGTCATAAGGCTCCAGATGGTAGAAGAGCAATTTTCATTACATGTATTGTTGACTTCCACTCACATCATGAATCTAGCCTTACAGATCAACATGAATCAGATGCTAAGCGACTGAGACAGCAATGCTGTGGATGAACTGGTGCATTCAGCCTCTCTCAAAGAGTGCTGATGATGTATTTCATGTGACGTAGATGCCCATGAATACGCATGAGGCCATTCAACGAAGAGGAAGGAAGTAACTTTGATAATTGTTGGATATTTAAAGTCAACATGACATCAAAATCAACTCTAATTACTTTATTAATGCACATTCCTGGTCTTATTGTGAAAATTTGGTGCATGTTATTCCAAAGAAAATAAATCATCATCTGTCTTTGCAATCAAAATCACTCAGCCTCTGAAATAATAATAACAATAAAAAATCATTTCTTTTTCTGGCTGATGTCACTAATAGGGACGGGAATGGCACAGAATAAGAAGTTTGGTCTCAATTCTGTTTCAACTAAATGTTTCCAGTTCCTTAACAATTCCATTAACAATTAAGAACTCAGTGTGGGAGACACTGAGAGTATTTTATGGCATTCTTCATTAAATTTACAATGATGAACAAATTCAGATGTTCATGAAAAATCACGGAATTCATTTGGTTCAAGTATTTTGTAAAAAGTTGTTCAGAATAAGATTCCCAATCACTAGATACCATCCAATCCCTTTTCACGATCCACTCAATTCCCAATGGATACAATCAAGTCTAACCGTACATTTGTTTTCTTATTATATATCCTCTGTAACTCAGAACAACTACAAATAAAAGAAAGTAAAACTGACTGTGCATGTGTTGGTTTCAACCTCAGCCTATATATCCACCGTCACACTACTGCATGTTCTGTGTGTGTCTGTGGGTGTGTAGGACAGACACAGCTGAATGTTGCCAGGGGTGGGTTGTCATATCAATGGAGCAGAAAGTATTCTGTGAGGTAACCGACCCATGGCAGCTCTCATTAACCCCTGGTGAGTGCACTCTTTCAGGGCTATGTGGGTCTGCACTGTGCCCCGAGCCCTAAGCCAGACCCTTTGAATCTGACAGGAAGCTGCCCTCCACACATATGAAAAACATATCAAGATGTCCAGAACATACAGATGTTCTTTCTACATCCACATCATTTTTTTTTCTGATAAAATTAACAGAAGAGTTCAACCAAAAAATAAAAATTCCCTCACCCTCAAGTTGCTTTGAAAATTTGTACTACATATATATATATATATATATATATATATATATATATATATTTATATATATTTATGAGGGTGAATAAATAATAACAGATTTTTTTTTTTTTTTTTTTTTTTTCAGTTGAACCATTCTTTTAAATTCTATAACTGTATGGAATACATATTTGGTGCTTAATATTTCCCATGGTCTCGTTTTTGTTAAATCAATGTGAAAAATCACTCATGACATGAATGAAACAAAAAGCTTAATTATCACGTTTTAAGTCACTTCTCCCAACCTGAATAATGGATGTCCATCACGTCTGTATAATCCTGTCCTCATCAGAAACCAGAACTAAAATGAAAGGAAGTCTGAACAAAAGAGTGTAGGTATGTGGCAAAATGTGGGACTTACACTGAGGACAAAATGTAACACTAATTAAATTCTGCCAGCCAATCAGACTTATCTTCCTGCTGTGGGAACAGAAAGAACCCATACGACATGCATATTTCCAGCAGAACATTAAAGAGATATTAAAATGATAGTCCTCTTCTGTGGGAGGTGTTCATGAACAATGAATGTGCTTGCTTCCTTTTATCAGCCATGGTAGGCATTTCGCTTGCTCTTTCCTCATTTCTCCCTCTGCCTCTGGAGCACACAAAACCCATAAAGGTTCTGATTGGTGCCTCTTTAGCACTTTGAAGAGCAAATCACTTCACAGCGTGTTTATAGCATGCGTGCCCATTTTACCTAATGCTAACAGCTGAGAATGATTACTTAATGGTGCTTCAGAGGAAAAATGCCACATTTGAGATTTGTTTTGGAAAATGAGTTTCACTTTACATGATAGCAAAATATCACAGAACCATCATTGCTCAAGACCTTTGTGTTATGACAGAACAATTGATGATCTACTTTTTATATCCAGTAGGCACAAGACCATACTGAGAAAATTTTGAAGGTTGTAAAAGGCTTTTTGATCAGCCTTTTTCTTTGCTTAGTATGACGTGTTCAGCGAAGGCTTATTAATTGCCTTCACATGATACTGGCCTAAGATAATGCTTGCATGGCAATCATGCAATAAATTGTAAAAGGGATGACAGAGATCAAAGTCTTGGCTACAATATGCATTTTACAATCTAACATAAAAGAACATTGAAAGTTTGAAAGTGATTTTGAAAGTGATTCCAATTATATCGTTGCTCTGTGACACTATTGTTATAGCTGTGGTGTGGCTATTCTTTACATTTTAGAATGATTTATAAAATGATATCTTTTTCTCATTTTCATTATAGTCATTGTCCTTGGTTTGAACGGGCCTTTACTCTTAATTCTGGTTCCAATAACAGGCCTACAACTAGAATATAAACAACTGAAAATGATCTATAATAACATATTTGACACTGCAATACATATAAATCTAAAACAAGCAAGTGTGTTGATGTGAATTAGTTTCACCGAACTAATCCTCCATCCACTCACATTCACAGAGAGAGAGAGAGAGAGAGAGAGAGAGAGAGCCTTGGCACTTCTAGTCAACCTTGTGACGAAAAGTGCAAAGATGTCAACTTTTTTCAGTCATATGTAAAGCTCAAAGGCTTCAGGATAAGTCTGCCAGAGCAGCTACAGTCTGGAACACAAAGAGCAGCCTCAGTGAACATGGCACACACTGTCAAATGGACTAGACTCAGTAAAAGTATGACACATCCACACTAGATCTACTGACAGGGCCGAGGCAGCCAGAAGATAAAGCTATCCAGACAAACCACACGCAATCAGGCTGTTCCAGGTGGATAGAGAGGATAAACATTTTGAAACAGATTTACATGTCTGTTTGTTTGTTCGTTAAAATTCCCTGGGTAATGTTTTTAATCAAAATATTTAGACTTGCAACAAGCCTGACTCCTTTGCATATTGTTTCAGTGTATACAGCAACTCAGACATGCTTATAAATACATTGCTGTTAATTCCGATATGATAATGGAACATTAGGAACATGATAAACAGGCTTTTTTTTTTAAAGTATCTTATGCTTATCATGACTGCATTTATTAGAATAAAATACAGTAAAAACAGCAACACTGTGAAATATTATAACAATTTAAAAAAAAATTCTATTTGAATATATAATGTTATTTATTCCTGTGATGGCAAAGCTGAGTTTTCAGCATCAGTACTCCATTCGTCGTGTCACATGATCCTCCAGAAATCTTTCTGATGATTTTCTGCTCAAGAAACATTTCTTCTCATGATCATCACATGATCAGTGTTGAAAACAGTTGTGCTGCTTAATATTTTTGTGGAAACTGTGATACATTTTTATCTGAAATAGAAATCTTTTTTAACATTATGAATGTCTTTACTGACACTTCTGATCAACTTATTTTGCCCTTGCGGAGTAAAAGTATTAATTTTCTTTAGGAAAAAAAAAAAACATTCTCCCATTTATAATGTTTGAATATGTCCTGACAATAATAAAAGTACAAATTTTGTCATATACCTATTTAATAATTTTGTTTATATATATATATATATATATATA
This sequence comes from Cyprinus carpio, assembly GCF_018340385.1. Taxonomy (NCBI): domain Eukaryota; kingdom Metazoa; phylum Chordata; class Actinopteri; order Cypriniformes; family Cyprinidae; genus Cyprinus; species Cyprinus carpio. The sequence continues at coordinate 16,762,658 of NC_056574.1, read as the reverse complement.
TATATATATATATATATATATAAAATTATATACAATCTTAAATAAAAGTTACGTCACATAAAAATGTTATCCAAAGCACCCTCCGCTCGCATCTTTTAATGATGAGAAGGCTAGAAGGGATACGTATGGCGCTACTGGGCATGCGCACATCAATACATCGTAGTTTTTGTCACACTGTACAACAAAAATTAATTTTTTTTCATTATTGTAAGGGGTAGGTTTATGGTTGGGGTAGGTGTAGACGTTAATAAAACACAATCTAATAGGTAGAAAATTAAATTTCATTGTTAGTTTCCGGTCGGAGCTGTATCCCTTCTAGCCACCATCATTTACCTTGTCATTGCGTAGGTGAAACACATCCAACTGTTCCGTTTCCGCTGAGGGATGTTTGCAAACGAAATCACATTCGACCTAAGAGGATAAAATACGACTTTAAATTAGCGGTGGGAAATGTTTATTATATCTATGCTATTTATTTCATTTTTGTGCATACCGTAAGGCTGTTGCGTAGATCTCGGATGGTATCTAAAGCTCCAACTCTGAAGCCTCGGTGTTTCCTGTGTCGTCTGTCCGCTTTTGACAAGCCAGTCGTCAGCGATCTCATGCGGCCTACTGTCGCTGTAGCTTCGTGCTTCTGCTATACACAGCTGAATGAATGAGCTAACCGTCATAGTCTCGGTTTGCCTAGTACTTAAAGTAATTAATGTCATACTCCGTTGTTCTCGGTTTTAACTGTGTTTCGTTTTATGACTGAATATTATGAGGCTGCATGTTTTTAACTTTTATTTATTTTTCAGGTGAAAGTAAATAATGGCTCCTCAACCCGTCATCCGATCAAGACAGACAGAAAAAACAATAAATGGAATCCCAACTCAAGTTGTCTGCACGGAATTCAGCAACTACATTTTTATAGTTTTGACACAGTACGGTAAAATTGGGACACTTGTGTCCATAACACCTGACACGAGGTCTGGTGAGATCAGCCTGCCCTTGTTCACTACTAGAGTACTGCTGGGAAAGGATGAGGTAATCAAGTCAGCTTTTGTTAGATAGTTCGATATGGCAGATACAATTATGTTTGTGTTTCACCCTGTCCTTTTTGTTTCTTTTGCAGCCTCTTACACATGTCTACGCCAAGAATGTTGCAATGTTTGTCTCGCAGGAATCGGGCAACCGACCGGTCCTGTTGGGCCTTTCACTTAAAGACAACAGTGCTGAAACTATGAAAAACGTTAAAGATATGATCAAAGCCTGCCAAGTTTGGTAAACAGGCGGTTACATGGAAAACTCACTTTTTCTGGATGAGGAAAATGACGTATATGCACAATTTTTACAATGTAAATCTTGACTTGTCTGTTATGAATTTAGACACTTGTGCAGAGAAAGGTCTTATGTGCTGTTGCTATTGCACTGCTTGAAAAGCTTGAATTTTAATATTAAAATTAAAGAGTACTGTTCAAGATCACTTCTTTTTGCCTCTGTATAATCGATGTCTTTTAGATGCCCTAAGATTAAAATTATATTTTCTTACTTTCAATTTTTGGCGCTTATTTGAATGTCTCACACCAATCCCAAAGTCTTTGGAGAGGCATCTGGCTCAACACCTGCACCATTAGCCAAACCTTTGTAAAAACCTTTGTGTGTGTGTATATATATATAGATATATATATAGTGTGTGATATATATATATATATATATATATATATATATAGGCCTACTTAATTATTTTTTGTTCTCCACTATATTTGTCTTCCACTTATTCTATCTTCATTCATTCACATCATACTTCTTGATATAGTCTATATTTTATTTTTTATTATTTTATGTGTGTGTGTATTTCCTTAATTCATTGTTGGTTCTGATGGTAGTTGAACTGTTGGACAAGGGACTAAGGAAAAACATTTAATTACTATATCATAAACATCAGTCTATCACATGTGATATGTATGTGATAAATAATGATCCCTGAAGCAAAGATGCTTTTGAAAATAAGACAAAAGGATTGGTAAAAACTGGAATTCAATGAGAGAAAGAACTGGAGTCATATGAAGAATTGCAGTTGCCATTTGTTTTAAAACAACAGAAAAAAAAAAACTATGTTAATGATAGACATTGGAAAAATATTTAATATTTATTGCAATATGCACAGAGCGAAGGGAGACGTGGGAGTGGGTGGGCGCTAAAGATTATTTTGGTGAGATTTGTTTGTCATGATTTTCTGATTAGTAGGGATTTCTTTGCAGAGTGGTGGGTAATGTAATATTCTACCAATAATTATTTTGTTAAACATAAATATATATATATATATATATATATATATACATATATATATATATATATATATATATATATATATATATATATATATATAAACATTAAATAATGCATGTTGATGGCTTTAACATAGGCATAGACCTAATAACTCACAGTAAAGGTTCAAGTTATTGTTAAAAATCAATTAATCTAGGTCTACTACAAAATAAATGGAATTATTTTCTGAACCTGACTGCTGCAACATATTCCTGTTGGAGAAGAAATGATTTTTACAACTAATCACTAATGTATACAGTGTAAATTAAGGTAATCTCTTTATGGCCCTCTTGTATCTCAAAGTGGCCTAGAGTAGAGTACCTGGATTATATCCTACATCTTATATTGTTTTTATTAGTATGCACAGGTCTGTCACAGATTTTGCACGTGTGCAGCAAGGATACTGTAACTTTGATCGACAGGTGCCCGTCCCTGCCTTTCAAGTCACGTGACCAAGGACTAAAGTCGCAAGGTCACATGACCTGGGTGTGCTGTTCTGTCGCGAAGAAAGTACACCTGCCCTAATTTGAGACGGAGCGACGAGCTTGTTTGTTTTGGATTTTGGAAAAGCCTTTAGGAAAACAGTCTTGTACCGTTTTCTTCGCCTCAGGATTTTTATAAAGATCAATTATATTCCGGGCTGTTTCCACCGAGCTGACTGACGCACATCAGACCTGTCAATAATAGTTGAACGAGGAAGTGCGCGCTCGAGTCGTCGCACGGGCCGTGTCTACCTACGTCTACATGTCGTATATTGATATTTCTTTAGTCTCTCGTGCACGTAATGTTTTTATTCGTTTAGTCCCAGTGCGATGTTCAGAGTAAAGTGACGTTTATGGTAAAGTAATTCGAGTTTGATCGCACTAAACTCTCACAGGTGTTGACACTGCATCAGGGTAAGTGTTTCATAAAATATCTAGAAACAGGTCTTGTCTTCTGTTTCAGTAATAGGTTTGAGTGAAATGATTGCTAGGCAGCTTTTTTAATCTCTTAATGTAAAAAAGGGCATATTTTACTGAAAAAATACTACATTTACATACTACACTTACGTATGCTGTAAATGATGTATTCTGGCGCAACGCTTAATTTGACAAAAAAAAAAAAAAAAAAAAAAATCAACATGTTAACCATAGTTTCCAGCACAATATTAGTAAATATGTAATAAATCAGTAAATGCTGTACTGTGGACTGTACTTCCGAAGGAAACACCGTTTTATTGTAATAAGAAATAACTAGTAATTATAGTTGCCATGGTAAATTTGTTTTGGTAAATATAAACTGTATACATATATAAGTGTTTGTTGTCATTGGAACAGAAATAGTGCATTTAATAGATAAAGATGGGTTGCATTTCATAGAATTATATACACTACTGTTAAGAGTTTGGGGTCATTAAGATTTCTCCTTTTCTTTTCTTTTTTTTTTTTTTTTTTTTTTTTTTTTAAATAAAAATGCATTAAATGCATTAAATTGAATAAAAGAGACAACGAAGACATCATGTAATATTACAAAAGATTTATATTTCAAATAAATGCAGTTCTTTTGAAATCTGAAGAAAACATTTATCACAGTTTCCACAAAAAATATTAAGCAGCAATTGTTTTCATCATCATTAATAATAATAATAATAATGATGATGATTCTTGAGCACCATATCAGCTTAGTAGAATGATTTCATGAAGAAGAATTTAAATGATAGTGTATAAACAAAGGTGTAAATGAAAGATTTGATTTTGAAAAATTCTAAGTTTTAATTAATTATTATTATTATTTTTTTCTACAGATGAATGAGTCCGGGACTACTACGGCAAATTTCAGCACTCTGTCAGTGGATTTGGATAAAAACATGAATAATTCAGTCCCTTTGTCATCATACTCAGTGCTGTCAAATATAACTGGCATGTCAAACATAACCGTGATCAGATCAAGTAATGGGACTCAAGTAGTGGAGGACGACAAGCTCTTCCTCAACACCCGCACGGCCCAAGCCTTGTCAGGAATTTTCGTTTGGTCTGCGCTCATCATCACCTGTCATCAGGTAGGCTCATTTCGAGGAACTAAATGTCACTAATGTGTTTGAGGACAAGTAATTCATAGTACTTTCACAGCCAGGCACTCACACATCCAGCACAATTTCTAGACCACACAGCTGCTTACTTAGCTACAGAAAAGCTTCACTGCTGCTTTTAAACTAGTATGGGGTATAGCAACTATAGGCCATGAGGTGAGAAACAAATCTCAGCATTAAATGGAGTGGTTTTGCTGCCTGGGGACAGCTGGAAGCTCTAATAGCTGTGGTTCATTCAGAGCACAGGCAAATAAAAGCAAATAACCTAGGCAGAGAAAACAAGAGCTGTACCATGCTGTCTCCTCCCTCATACCTGACCACAGGCTCATTATCATCTGCAGATCCTGATAATACTATGTCATTTTTGAAGGTTAATCTATTCCACATAGTCATTAAAAACTGCAATAATAATAACTAAACCTCCACTCCCTGCCTCCACTGGTTATCGATCATCAGAGGTCAATAAATACCTGCATGTTTGTTCTAGACCATTATCCATGTTTTCTTTATTCTACATTATTTATTTAGAGTGCTGTCCTTGACTAATCAAAGTTAGCTACAGAGCAGAGTGGAACCTGTTCCCAGAGCTGATAAGAGGGCTGTGTAAACACACAATATGGCTTTAGTGCACTCTGGTGATCTAATGCAACGATACGTAACCAATAATACATGTGCCCTGATGTGCCATCTGCAGTGTGTACTACAGGAACATTTTTAAAGGAAATGATTGTCTCTATGACAAGAAGACTCTGTGAAAAAGCTTGTTTATCTGTTTCGTGTGTCTCTAATATAGTGTTTGTCAGTATTTCAAGTAAAGTATTTCATATAACATTGTAAATCTGTTTACTGTAACTTTTGAACTTTTATTTCAAAAGATACATAGATTTGATTTATTTAAAAAGCATCGAAATTGGATACCTTGAAGTTGGTTGAGCAAATGTGAGCAAAAAATGTGAAGAAATTTAAATGTAAGTTTTTGTTTAGCTTTTTATTTTGTTGTTTTGCTCCCTTCATAATTCCCATACTCCCATTTGCATTTGATATTCTTTTTTTTTTATATATATTCGTAGTTTTGATGACTTTACTGTTATTCTTTACTGGAGGTTTAGTTATTATGGAAAATAGTGAGTGGGTGTGTCCAAACTGTTGACTGGTAGTGTATGCTCACAGGTTTGAAACAGAAACTACAGCATGAGCTATATTTGTGTGCCGGACCTTTGTTTATAGAGGAAGTTCTTTTGTGTTTGATGAAAGACCATCAGTCACTAACCTTCACACCAGCTGTATCAATAAAAGAGAGCGATAAGGGCAGCTTCTTAGACACCAGACTGTTCAATAAGTCTTCTTGCAAAGGTTTTGTCATTTCTTTATAGATCTAAACATGCTGAGCAGTTCTAATTTGCTCAGGTATTTCCCTGTCCTTTATATTTAGCCGTTCAACAGCTAAAAGTGCACATCATACCTGAATATCCACTTCTGTGGCATTCACTGTGTAGCCTACAGCAAGATGAAATCAGCTGGTGGTGGATGAATTTTGTGTAAAAGTAATTGGTAGGTGAAGTGGCGGCACAGTATGAATATAACCATCTTGTGTGTCGAATTACCAATTATATTTGCAGACATTGTTCGGTTTCATAAAAGGCCGAAATCTAATTTCCCTTCTCTTGCTGGTATATTTTGAATCCCATTTCATTGCAGCCTATATGACCCATGAAGAAATTTAATATAGAATATGTTTCTCAAGCATCTGTTATGTAATTGAACTACTGGGATCGTACTGATGGAGAGCAGAGGTCAGGAAAGGTATTTCTTCAGCTCTGAATTGCTGTGCCTGCAGTGTGCCCGGAGGACTATGATTTGATTGCCTCCAAAGTGTCTTGTGTGCCATACAAAAGCCAATACCTCTGAGAAGCTGACAGTTTTGAAGTGGTCAAACAACTTTGGGATGTTATATGGAGCCTGGAAACGAGTCCCTATGTAGTGGTTTAACTCTTCAAGTCATAATCATGTCAAAACAGTCTGGTTTTTGTCCTTCAGCCTAGCGGGATAACGACTCCTCTACCACCACCTCATCCACAGCTTCGCAAACAGCCGCCTGCGGAGGGTTGCGTGAGACAACATATGTAAATCCTGAGGAGATTAAAGGAGCCCTCAGGATTGTTTTAGTATTTCACTGCCTTTCTCTGTTTTTCTACAAAAGATTCTCCCAGCGGAGCTTTTCTTGCACACTGCATACTAAAGGCAGAAATTGAGAAAGTGTTACTAAAACACCCTGTTCTGAAGTTACTGATTTGCCTGCAAAACTTTCCCATCAGTTCCAGGGATATCAAAGTAGTCTTTGAAGACCAGCTATTTTGAACATAAGCACCTTCTGGGCCAAACCTTCTTAAGTGAATTGTTATATATTGCACTGACAAGGCACCAACAGCACTCTTGGGCCGGCCTTTTCTCAGCTCTCTAGTTTTTACAAGCTTTACAGTCTTAAAGTTGGTGCTATACCTAGTGATTCACCGGGCCTTGTTTTTGGTCGCCTCACAGCTCCACCAGCGAAAGGGTCTGGCTGCAGACTTACACTCTCTTACACTTACACTAAAGTCTCTTGTTAAACGTTTAATTTCCTCCCATAGAAAAAACAAGCATTTAATATGGCTTAATGTATTAAGATAGGCCTACGTTAAGTGCAATTAAAAGATCAAATTCGATATATAGTTTTTATTTAATGTTCTACAAGGCAAGCAGATGGCCATAAACACAATGCGCAAACTTTCACTTGTCCGCCCATACAGCAAAATGCTTAATGTGGCATAATAATGGACTATAAAGACAATTCAGGCGCCTATATGTCTTGTTGTTGACTCAAAGTATATACAGACCAACAAATATGAACGTCCATTATGAAATGCATTAAGTGATATTAAAAGCATCAATGCGTTATGCGTTAATGTTAAACATTTTCCTCCCATAGAAAATCATTATAATAAAACATAAAGTAGCTTAATGGACAAAGACAATGATATAAAAGAGCTGTAGACAGTTATTCTATATGGAAAAACACTTAACGCAAAACTTTGCGTGTTGCATTTATTCTGGGCTCACCTGCTTGCCTGTACATAGGCAATATACGTTATGTATATATTAATAATGAAAAGGAGCATATTGAGTTTGGTCTTTATCATCTTGGTCTATTATTATGCCACGTTTTGCATTATGGGCGGAGAATAGCTTACTATAGGCTATACATTATTCATTATATTAATAAACTGTATATTGAATTTGATATTTTAATAGCATCTTAATACATTTACCCATATTAAGTGTTCATGTCTTCTACGGGAGGAAAACGCTTAGCAAGGGACTTTGCGCACTGCATTCATATTCTGCTGTTCTGTGGCCGGGGATTTGCGGGTCTTGTCTTTTTCTTGCAGGACCCTGTACGTTACAGTACTAAATTAGTTTTAATCGTTTAATCACCGTGTCTTGTCTCCATTGGCAACACGCACGATTTGTGTCGATTGCAAGTGAAGTCGCAGGTAGCTGAGAGTGCAAGTGGCGATTAGCAGGTCTTCACCACCTGGCTGCTGTTGTAAAATGTTGAGAGATTCAAACAAAAAAAATTATAAATAAATAGAACAAAATATAAAATAAAGACTGCAAGTGATGTCACTAGCGGAAGCACAAGTGTCTGAGAGTGCAAGTGCAAGTCTGCAGCCAGACCCTCTTGCCACCAGCAGTTCCTCTCTGCTTCAGACAGGCTGTAATTAGCTTTGACTGCATTTCTGTGACAGCCTGTAGACAGTCGATGGCCAGAGCCGTTATTGTGAGCTCTCTCTCTCACTGTCGGCTCCACGTTATGGAGTCTGGGAGACTATGAACTTATTTCCCCTGCAGGCTAGGTGAGTTCAGAGAGCAACTCCCCTTGCTTTTTTGAGAGCCCACAAATACATCAAGCCTCCACCCATGGAATGACGGACTCAAATAATCTGATTTCAAATGATTGAGTGTCCAAGAGTTTAAAGAACCCAGCGATTTTTGAGCCCCCTCAATAATAATGTGAAGTTCAAAGGCACTTTAAGGACATACACATACCTCACAAACTCCGTAATATTTTTCAAATGTAGATTGTAAAAGTGGTAGTGCCAAACTTTATATCTATATAGCCGATATATGCACACATTTGACAGCACATTGGTTGTATTCTGTGCCAAGTTACTATGTAGCTTGGAAACTGTAAAAGCCTAAATTTTGACATCTGTTTGGCAGTCTGATGGGTGAGTCTTGGTTTGGTGGATGCCAGGAAAATGGTACCTGCTTGACTGCATTATGTCAACTGTACAGTTTGGTGGAGGAGGGATAATGGTTGTGGTGCTGCTTACTTCCAGTGAAGGGAAAACTTTTTTGGACAATGCCATGCTTCCAACTTTGTGGGAACAGTTTGGGGTAGGCCCTTTTCTATTCCAGCATGACTGTGCCCGAGTACACAAAGCAAGGTCAAAAAAGACATGGTTAGATGAGTTTGGTGTGGAAGAACTTGACCCTCACAGAGTCCTTATCTCAACTTCATCAAACACCTATGGGATGAACGGGAACGGAGATTATGAGCCGGGCCTTCTTGTTCAACATCACAGCCTGACCCCACAAATACTATGGATAAATGCGCATAAATTCCCACACAAACACTCCAAAATAACATTAAGTGATGGTATTGAACCTTTATTCTGATTACCATCCGTCATAAACTGAAAAAAGAAGACAACTCTGTAGCTAATAAACCGCTAAGAAAATGCATGTATTGTCTCCTAACAGCTAGTGATGTTAAAAGCTCTTTTGAAGTATATAATTATTAATATCCTGTGAGCTTTAGTTTGGTTAAACATTGCTTTGTTTGCTTTGTTCTGTTAGCTGTCCATAAACTGTTATAAACTTTTACAGTTACCTATTTATTGTGTGTCACTGGTACTGCTGCGTACAAGTTCCTGTTTGTCCAGCTCACTTTTCTTCATTACTTAGTGTCTGATAATAAACAAATGATACATGTGTTCTTGCTGTTCCACTGCACTTTAATCATTTGCATTTCACTGTTTTTGCAATGTATGTCTGACTCAATTTTTTTTTTTGTCAAGCAAATTTTTGTCTTGCTTAACAAAATCTTTGTGTTCATAGATATACCTGCACCTAAGGTCGTACACGGTGCCAAAGGAGCAGCGCTATATCATCCGGATCCTTTTCATCGTCCCCATCTTTGCTTTCGACTCCTGGCTCAGCCTGTTGTTCATCAGTAATGACCAGTATTATGTGTATTTCGACTCCGTTCGTGACTGTTATGAAGGTACAGTAAATCTGAGCTGCTCTCTGCCCTTACAGTCTCTCCTGCCCCCGGGGCATAATGTTATTAACACCAGATATCACACTGGTGGAACGTGTGTTGTTGTTTGGAAGTCTGGCCTGCAGTGAGGGAGGAGATCGTGCTTTACAGACGTGGGGCGGAAGGTTTCATAGAGGGGAAACGGATACATGTTCATTGTAACTGAACAGACCAGTTTGTCATGTTGCAGCTAGAAGGGAGGACGGCCAAATGTACCTGTAATTATCTTTTCAGGCCTATCCCACTTCTCCTAGACAATGACGATTTGAAACACAGTTTTTCACTGTGTTATTTAAGTAACATGGGAAAATTCCAGTGTGGGGATTTGTTTTGTTATTTGATGTAATCCATCATTGTACTGAATGGAATAGTAATTTTATATAAATGAGTCTGTTATGAAGTTTAGAGTGATAATGTTGTAGTCTTTAATACACCACCATTCAAAAGTTTGGGGTTGGTAAGTTTATTTTTTTTTTTTATGTTTTTGAAAGAAGTCTTTTATGCTCACCTAGGCTGCTTTTATTTGATTAAAAAAAAATACAGTAAAAACTGTAATATTGTGAAATATCATAGTTTTAAAAAATCTGTTTTCTATTTGAATATATTTAAAAATGTGAGCTAATTTATTTCAGTGATGCTGAAGCTGAATTTTCAGCATCATTACTCCAGTATTAAGTATCACATTTGCTGCTCAAGAAACATTTACTTTTAATGTTAAAAACAGTTTTGCTGCTTAATATTTTGTGAAAACATTATTTTTTTAGGATTCTTTAATATAGAAACTTCAAAAGAACAGCATTTATTTAAAATACAAATCTTTATTAAAGTTTTTACAGTCACTTTTGATTAATTTAATGCATTCTTGCTGAATAAAAGCCTTAATTTCCTTCAATATAAGTAATGTAATATAAATAGAATTATATAATTGTAATTGTTTAATTTCAAAGGTGTGAAGTCTTAGTCATAGAGACCATCAGTAAAATATTACAAGTAATACACACTGTACACATTGTACACACTGAGAGACACTGAGATCTAGCCATCTAATCTGTCTTTAAATAGACCTCTCAGGTTAAGATGGACTTCCTGGACACAAACAACTCCTCAATCTTGCACTGTTTTTGCACAAAGTGACAGGAAATCTTATTTATTTATTTATTTATTGGTCATGTCGAACATATTCTATCTGCTTATTTTAAACGCTCTCTGCAAATTCAGCAAATTGTTTATGTTGGGCTCTCATGACTTATGTTGGTTGCTTTTCTTTCTTTTATCATTGTAGCATTTGTGATATACAACTTCCTGAGTCTATCTTTTGAGTACCTTGGAGGAGAAAGTGCCATCATGTCGGAAATAAGAGGAAAACCTATTCAGTGAGTGTCTTTATTTTTTATTTTATTTCAGGGTTCCTACGGGTCCTTGAAATCCTTTTTTAGTTTGTGAATATGAAAAAAAAAAATTCAAGGCCCTGGAAAGTTTTTGAAAATAAACATATATTGACACATCTCAAGTCCTTGAAAGTACTTGAATTTATTTTGTGCAATAACTTTTCTGGAAAAAATTACCCTTAGTTACATTAAGGGTTTCCCACATGAGGTACTTTGTGTTGTACATTGCCATTACGTTAGAGTGACCATATTTCCTCTTTTTCCCGGGCATGTCCTCTTTTTGGGCCTAAAAAAATGCCTCCAGCCGGGATTTTTGAATCGGCCAAAATGTCGGGGATTCGGCTTTTACTTTCTACAGTCGCCAATGATTGTGTGCGTTTTTGTATTAGAGCACTGCAAGGGACTGTTTTGAATTTCTGACCATTATTGCCCATTCCCATGATTTTTGTGTCCAGTCCCGACCGCTCCAGCAAACATTCTAATATTGCATAATTTTCACGCATCAGGGAGCATCTATCAATATGCAGAGTATTTAAATCTCTTTTGAATGAGCGCTCGCTGTTCACTTTCACTTCTTTTTACGCGATCATGCATGCTCTTTGTAAAGTAAGATCAGATATTTGTCATTAAGCTCAGATCTATCAGATCTCTGTCATGGCCAAAAATAAATGCAAAAAATCTCATGTTTGAGACATGAAAACTGTAACAATGTATCTTACAAGATAAATTGAAATCTGTCCCCACATCAAGTCCTTGAATTTGAGGGTATTGGACCTGGAAAGTCATTCAAAGGTCCTTAAATTTGAAGTTAATCAAGGTGTGGGAACCCTGTTATTTATTTATTTTAACAACTGCTGGTTTAATAACCTAGTGTTCAGTGTTTTAATGCATGATAAGTGTACTTCCTATGTAAAGGCTGCCCCAAATAGTAGACAATTTAATTATGCTGCCAATCTAACATTTTAATATTTATGCTGCCACTCTGTACCTCATTTTAGCAGAGTTCTAAGGCAGCATCGCATATATCCAGCATGGAGAAGGAAGTCTCACAAAATGCATAGTGAAGAGCTTTGAGAAAATAAATACATGTTGCCCGTCACCTTGATTTTAAATTTTGTTGTCATCACTCACATGATCAGCATGACTCCGTGTGTCAGAGCATGTATGCTAACCTCTAGGTTAAGGCTCTGACAACGTTTTCTCTTTTTAAGATTTTCTATTTTTTGTGCAAAATACCTTTATGCCTGGCTTGTGTTTAAAATATAAATTCATCAAATTACCTTCAAGAATAGCATTACCTTTAAAATGTTCCTTTTCATTTGCCTTTAACAGATCTAGTTGCCTTTACGGGACGTGCTGTTTGGTAGGAATTAATTACTCCATTGGCTTCCTGAGATTCTGCAAGCAGGTTTGTTCCCATTTTTCTTTAAAATTAAAATTACTTTTCCTTCACAGCAATGTTTTTCATAACATTTCTTTTTAACTTTTAAGAAATCCTAAATATTCCGATTATTTCCAGTGGAGTCCAAAAGTGTGAGACCAAATTGAATATATGAGATGTACAATTTGGAAATAAGATGAAAATTTTAGAATTTTAGTATGTCTTTTTTGACCTGCATCTGATAAGCTTACGACTACAAATGGCTGTATGTAAACAGCATGAATATGTTAATAAGAGGGTCTGAATTTCTGTGACTTTGTCTCCTTTATCTACCTTCTCTGCCTGAACTGTCATGAAGTGGCAGCTGTTATCTTTGTACTGTTGTCTTTCCTGAGAAGCTCCAGTGGTTAAAGTAGGATTAAAAACAGTAGGAAGCAGGTGCAAGTCACTCAATAATAAACACAAAAAATAGGTATTGCCGCCAGCCTGATACTGTCTACACGGCAGCTGAGAAACCCGCTCGCACTTCGAGAATAATACTGATGGAAATTGGATTTGAGAGCCTCGTACCCAAAAAGACAGAAAAGAATGTGAATTGAACTTTTTTTAATAGAAAGTGGAATTTCAAAACACATAAATCTGTCTGACCAGACGCCTACATGTGGGATTTTTCAAAGCATCATCTTGCGATGTACCAGACTGTAGCAGAGACAGAGTGTGCTTTGATTATTTTGCGATGGCTTTTCTCACAGATAGCCAGAGGTGGAAAGTAACGAATTACATTTACTCACGGTACTGTAATTGAGTAGCTTTTTTGTGTACTTCTACTTTTAAAATATTTTTTAAAAATCTGTAATTTTACTTTTACTTAAATATATTTTGTTTGAAATATTGTTCTTCGCTACATTTTAAAACACATTAATTACTGAGTATAAAAAAAAAAAAAAAACTACTGCAGTAATGGGCAGGAGAGCAAACTGGCGCTAAAATCACAAGAAAGATGCAAACGGACAAGACAGGCGTTATGGTGCAGACCCAGCTGAAGATGAAACCCCATCATATTCTGCTAAAGGTGAACTCAAAGGAAATTAAGTGAAGCCCTGGCCATATTTATGCTCTATTATGTATTGTAAGTTGTGTTTGCTTAGGGAGACCAAACTAGCAGTTTATAAAATCTCAAAATCAAACCTTCGCAAGCATGTAGAGGTAAGCTAAATACTTGCAATGTTGAATTTGTGGTTAAAATGAAGCTTTGACAGTTTAGCAAAAGTTTTTGCACAAATTAGCCAAAAAGACAGTGGTGCAGGGTGTGTGATGTATATCGTCTGTGATAATATTGTAATTGTTGTTTTAACGATGTGTGATTTGACATTATCAGTGTTTTGCCAAAACCCCCCCAAAAAAACACTCCTACAGAGTGCAGTGAAGTCTAGTAGATTAGACTAGTGTGCGCGAGTGCGTTCTTTCATTGCGTGATTCAGTCCGTTAAAATCCATTCAGATCACAAAAAAAGAAGATGGGCCAGAAAATGTTTATTTTATCATTTCGTATATAAATCAATATCACACTAAGAGTGCTGTTTTTTCCTCCAAAAATCAGCATGATTAAATATAGGTTTTTTTTGTCTTTTACAGCAATTCAATAAACAAGAAGTTATTAAAGAGTCTTTAAAGAGCGTTTTAGACATCATATTGACTGTTTTTGTTCTATTTCGACAACAAAAAAAATTCCAAACGGGCCGCAGCCCTCCAGAGTTTACCATGTAATGTAAACTACCATGTAAGGTTTTGGTAACACATACCATGTAGTTTTCAAATAAGCCTAAATGATTAAATTAGCTGGATCACATGTGTTTAATTGGGGTTATATCTTAACTGTGCAGGGCTGTGGCCCTCCAGGAACTGAGTTTGACACCCTTGGCCTGTGTCCCATTTTTGTATCCCTTCCACTGTTGAAATGTAACTTTTTAGTAATTCTTACTCTTGAGTAAATTTTAAACAAGTTACTTTTGACTTTTGAGTAGATTTTTAGACTGGTACTTTTACTTGTACTTAAAATTTCATTAATGTAATGGTACTTTTACTTGAGTAGAATATTTTCGTATTCTTTCCACCTCTGCAGACAGCTTTGGTTTAAAACTTGAATTCCACGTTGATGATTCAAGCAGTTGATTCTGACTTGCATGTAGCGAGATTGGGAAAAGAAATCTCCTCTATATCATTCTCAATGAGTGGATTTGTCAGTCATGTCAAACTTTGTTCATTATGTAAGAAATAAGCACTTCCTGTCAAAAATAAGCATGCAACATTACCATGCCTTTGAAAATGATGAGGACTGGAAGTCCTCTATCACTCAAACTATATTACAGGCCCATGTTGATTAATTGGATCCGGTGTAAAAACTAAACCATCACCATTATTCATCTGCTTCTGTTACTAATGTCATCATCTAGGCCACACTTCAGTTCTGTGTCGTGAAGCCCATCATGGCTGTCATCACCATCCTTCTGCAGGCTTTTGGCAAATATCATGATGGAGACTTTAAGTGAGCCACCCATCATTCATTCCTATTTATCTTATATCAACATTCCATAATAACACAACATCTGACTTTTTAAAGAGCTGTGTTTTACTCCTTGTCTTGTGTCTTTTCATATAGTGTAACGGGAGGTTACCTTTACATCACCATCATCTACAACATTTCTGTCAGTTTGGCTCTCTATGCCCTCTTTCTCTTCTACTTTGCGACCAGTGACCTTCTGAGACCTTTTGAGCCTGTGCTCAAATTCCTCACCATCAAATCCGTCATCTTTCTCTCCTTCTGGCAAGGTTGGTTACTCTGCATTATATGTTCAGTATTCATCTCAAGCTGTTCATTGACACATGAAACATTTTCTTTGAATATGGTTGTGGACAAGGCAGGACCTTGGAGTCAAAAAAGTTTCTTACTGCAAATTTTTTTTTGGTATGTCTTTTTTTTTTTAGGTATGGTATTGGCCATTCTGGAGCGATGTGGTGTAATCCCTGAAGCTCTGGTAATCGATGGTTATGAGGTGGGGGCTGGTACAGTGGCAGCTGGTTGGCAGAACTTCATCATCTGCATCGAAATGGTCTTTGCCGCCATTGCCCTCCGCTACGCCTTCACCTCCAGTGTGTACCGCGAGAAGAAGAGTGAAGCACCAGGTAAGAAGCTCACATATCCAGTTTTCCACTCATAGACACATCAAAATAACTGTGTGTTGAGAAACTCAGACCTGTGGCAGGTTGAATGATGCCATTACACTTGAAAAATTTGAAAACAAAATCTTCAGTCTTTTTTTTTTCAATTTACGTTTAGCATTAGCCAGCACTTTTAAATTTGCCAAGATGTCATGTGCTCTGGCTCCCGGTAAACATTGGGCTATGGTAGCTTGTGTCTCTCTTTTTACTTTCCGTACAATAGCATTGCCAATAACTAGGGCTTTTTCAACAGTTTTCTCAGTGTGTGCCTCACTCGGGGATGTGATTTTTCCGTATTAATATGGATTTCCATATTTTCCAACCTCTGAGGGACAACCCATGTGATTCACGTAGATCCAAGATTTCTTTCTTTCTTTCTTTCTTTCTTTCTTTCTTTCTTTCTTTCTTTCTTTCTTTCTTTCTTTCTTTCTTTCTTTTGTTTGTTGGTATCTCACTCACTGTCATCATCCTGTTTGACAATTGGCACTCTCAGTGTACTTTAATGGCTTAAAACAATACAAATATTTGACTTTTCTTTATAAGTAATGCAGTAATGTTTATCATTCTGATCATATCCTTATGGCTACAAAAGCCTCTCCATGCTTAACAGATTAGTCATATTCTGTCACTTGTGCTTTTCAGGGTGGTGAAAAATAGTTCTGTTTCGATTTCCACCAATTTAAGCTGTAATGTCATTTCAGCTGCTGAATGTTTAAAGCTGCATTAGATTTGTGTTCTGACTTCAAGGGGCCTCCATGAAATATAAATCGGCTGTCAGTCAGATATGCATGTTTCAAGCCTTGTGTCAGTTTAAATGTTAATATTCTAGGCATGAGGTGTTCTTCTCTCGCAGTAAGTGAATTGCAGCATGCTGCTTAACAGTTGTTGGAATGTTTGTGTGAGAAAACCTGCAAATGTGTTAAGAACCCTTCACTTTACTGGCATATGAAAGCATGGTGGTATTTTTCATAGTTTAACAGAGCTCAAAGGGTGAAGTCACTGCGGGTTTCACTGTTGATAAAAGGTCATGACTGTCGTGAAGCCTGTTAGGCAGAATAACCTTCCAGGATGGCCTTTTATCCCAAGCGGACCAGCTGTGAAGAAGCTCAGGGCAGTTTGCGGATCCTTAGATTTCACCCTCTGCCCATGGGGGCAGGTCCCAAATCATCCAACTGTACACACACAGAACAGTTCTCAGGCCGTCAGCTAGAGAACTACAAGCACAGTTCAAGTATTTCTCGAACAGGAGGTCAGAAACTTGCACCCTACTTGTGGCAGCCTGCCGTCACCTTTGTCCAAGCTCTCATCCATCATCCACAAGGCAAGATGGAGTTAGCTGGAACTCATCATTTTGCAGTGTATCAGGCTGTACTCTGTAACCTAATTTAATGCATCCACAGCTGAGACAAATCTGGGAACTGTGGGATTATGAATTTCTTTCCTGGCCTCTCCAGCCTGTAGTAGATAAATGAAGCAGAAGAGTGATTTGGAAACCACATCAGTGGAGTGGAGCTCCGCATTGCTAGTGTTTTCATCCTGGTTTCTATTTTGCGAACAGCTGGGTTGGACCTTGGCGGTGCCCGTGGTGATGTGCTCAAAGAAGTGAGGGTAATAGCAAGATTGCATTGTGTTGAAATGTCACCGGCTGTTAACAGATTGTGTAATCCAGACAAACAAAATACCTCAGAAATGTGAAACATGACTGTAATGCTTTAAGTCACTCTGGGCATGTTTATTGTTCATCAAGGTGAATGTTCTCTTGAAGTCTTTTTATCTACATTAGGTACATTAAGTCTTTCTGTTAAGTACTCCAGTTCTTTATTGGTGGGATGGATCAGACTAGAGGTCTGCGTAGGGTGTTTCAAACCGTTTCAAATTATACTTTGTCCCACACACACCATTGAAAATATCCAGTAACCATTTATTTTTGGGGTTTCTGTGCCTTAAAAACAAAATACATTTGACTAAGTAGATATGTTTTTTTGTGGGAGTCCCACAAGTCATTTTTTTTTCCTCTCGCTTTCTGCTCATGGATGAATATTTTCCCTCCTGATTCAAAACTTGACCTGCACCGGCCAGGTCCCACAGGAGAACAGATCTTTACATTAGACAAGGGCTCAAATGTTGACCTCATTAGAAAGCCATAATGTCATGGGTTTTAATAATGAGGCTGTGTGTGAAACTGCCTCTTATTTTCTTTGTGTTTTGGTTACATCTTGCTCAAGTTTCATGCCCTTCTAAGTTCTGGTAGTACAAAAATATTCAGATTTGCTCATTTAAAGTCATTGGAAATATGTCATGTGATATTTGACGCTTGAATCTATTGTTTCATTTTGTTTTTGTAGAGAATGTAGCACCTATGCACAGCATATCCAGTGGCCTGAAGGAGACCATTAACCCTGGAGACATGGTTCAGGATGCAATCCACAACTTCTCTCCCGCTTACCAACAGTACACCCAGCAGTCCACCCAGGAAGTGGTACAACCCAACATGAATGGCAAGCCTGGGATCAGCACCTCAAAGAGTTCGAAGAAATCTGACAAAGTGATGCTGATCGAGACTGATGATGAGTTCTAGTGCCCTGTCTGTCCCGATCTTTCTATTTATTTAATCCGAAATGAATTTGACTCTATAACTGTAATGAGGACACTAATCATGTAAATCAGCTCATGAATTTTAAAAAAGAGAGTTCAGTAAAGGGATCTGAACAGTTTCCTGACAAGGGATAAAAGTAGACTGTGTCAGGTAGGGGTTGTTTTGTTTTCCTCGTTGTAGTCCTGGAGCTCATCCTTTCCTGATCCTCTGTAGTGGTGGATGATCCATCCCTGTAATGGAGAGTCCACTTCTCTTCTCTGACCCGTTCTGAGGCATGGCCGAAAAACATGAGGCATGGGGTGCTGTTCAGATGGAATGAATCAGGCACTTTAGGGAGCCTTTCTTGCATCTGGTCGTTTGAAGTATTTGCTCAGCAGCCCTCTGCTGGGTCTCCAGATGAATTGAACTGGCTCTAAAGATACCCTGGCTTTGGAGATCACACTTCAAACTGTTGTCTGCTGCTCTTTGAAACCTTTGTATCAATCATGCCACACGGACAAAGTGGGGGACTGAGTACTGCTCCCGCTTGATTTGGAGGTTCATTCATTTTCACACCAGGCCTTCAAAGAGTATGAGATCTGATGCAAAAATGCAAGTCTCTTCTGCGTATTTTAATTGCAAATCAATTGTATTCAGCCATTATTTGGTTGGTTAAAGCTTTAACCTGTGACATTGTAAGTGTATAATGGCACAGGTGTTACTGGGGTATGTTAATTTGTTAATGTTAAATTATGTTGTTTAGCTCTCAACTATTTGCCGTTAAAAGGCAGTTTGCCTAAATTGTTTGTAAACAGTCATACAGTTAATTATCATACAAAGCTATTGAAATGTTTATTTACTACACATTACCACCATTTCTAAACATTGCATACGCACAAAATAGGCATAGAAATTGTGTACGCAATTTTCCACGCACATATCGGGATTTATAAAAAATAAACTTGCCGTAAATATGTATGCACCTTACGGACATTCTAGACCATGCGTACTCACTCGTTTTCCTGGCGTGAGAAAAGTAACGAAGTAAGCAACTATTTTAAAATCTGTTTTAATTTCGATATAACATTTACATTAAATGTTCCACTCTCGTTTAATGGAGATAAGCACTGAAAATATAAAAAGTCATCATTAAACAAAAATTATATGAATTTAGACATATTTAGTGGAATCACTTTTCTTGTGGCATGCTGTTTTAATGACAGCAAGGAGTGCTATAGGTGCATAATAATTCATCTTTAAACTAAACTGCAGATCTTATGCTATGCAAAAATATTTTAGTAAGAACAATGATGCGCACTTACTTCGATATTATGGCAGACACTGCTGGATTCAAATTCGAACGCACCATTGTCCGGTTTGAATCGGTCCAGTGATAATAGATTACTGTACAACCGCAGCTGCACGGAGGTGTTGATGTAGTGTGAAGACATCTCCACAACATTATGAAAAATACCACTGTATTTGAAGGATACAACTTGAAGAAAATGATAATTTGCATGTTTGCATCTTTTTAAAATAGGCTACTTTGTCAGTGACGTGCCGAGTCAGACAATTGTTTACACTGCAATAAATATAGGCTAAAAATAGCTAAAAGATGTTCACCTTATCAGCAAAACTGCATAAATTACGTTTGATTTGAATTGTTTAAAACAATTGAAATACTATTTGGCCAGTGAAAAAGAATAAGACCAAATCTATTCTAAAATATTTATCTGATAACTATTTTAAACAGTTTTGTTTTTAATGGATTTTTATGTTTATATATTTATGCTAAAACATAACAAGGATACTGGATGATTTTTAGCAATAAAAATTGTGTATGGCACAAATGGCATTTATAGTCTATATCTCATATTTCCTTAATGTCTTATACCTTTAACGGTGTTATATATGGTGTCACGTGGATGGGAATATGCATGGAAATGATATGCAGATAAGGTTATGCATAGTAAAACTAGGCATTGTAAGCTCCATATATGGTGATTTCGGGGAGGAGTCGGGGTGGAGATGCACTCAATGCACAATCTTCCTCTGACTGGGATTTAAAATCTAGCTTTTGTGCATACGTACACTTTTAGGATGAAATCTAAGGAGAGTTTTATAAATGAGACCCCTGGTCAATACTATCCAAACAGAATTTAAAGTCTTTGAAGCCCTGTCTTTTGAAGTTGAAATTGTTTTCAAAATATATGTTGATGTATTTGTTAATCTGATTAAGCTTGAGTAGGTTATTTGATCATGTTTTACAAATACTTTCAGCAAAGAAAAGGACTTCAAAATGTAACAACCTGTGTTTTGTGATTCAAAGTTGCTCTTTTCCATTTATAGACAAAATAAGTTAACTTATTTTGTCTATAAAGTAGCAATACATGTCATCTTTGTTAAATAAATATTAAGAGGCAGCATTAATTATGACTTGTGCCAATGATTGCTGCCTTACAGCTGTGAATGAAGGAATTGAGGTGTGTTTAGTCTATTGGTGTGAATCAGAGTATATGAGGACCTAGTCATCTGTAAACAGATACTGAATACTGATATTTTGGCTACCTGTAAAGTTGGTTTTGTTGACTAAACCTGTTCTTATAGAAAATAAACGATGAAAGGGAGTGGATTGCTTTTTTAAAAAAAAAAAAATAAAAAAAATAAAAAAAACTTCTGAATCAAACAAGATTACATGAGAAAAAGCTTTATTTAAAAGTACAAAACAAACACTGCAGACTTTATACAGGAATAATTTACCACCTCATATTTAGCCAGAATGGGAAAAAAATGAATGGATTTCATTTGTACATGAGGGTAGTTCATTGAAAAGAAAAGAATGTAAATAAAATAATTTAGATGTTGAAAATAAAAGAACAAAACAAAATAAATAGCAAAGATCAATGTGATACAAGAAGATTAATGATGAGAATCATGAATATGGTTAATCTAAGCCTAGCTTTTGCTGCCTTTCATGGTGTCCGTATTTACAATTGCTTTTATATATAGCACAACAATCACGCCTAGGAGACCTAGCAAACAGGCAAATCTGTTCAATGTGGTTGCACATGGAAATAAGATTTTACAAAACAACCACGCCCATTCATACAGTACTTAATTGATGACAAGTTAAAGGCACTATTTTAACTACAAATAACATGACTTCTTCCCCCAATACCTTACAGTTTCATATTAACATTGACAAGTATAAAGTAATAATTTGGAGCAGCATACTTTATATGTCATGGAGTTTCTCTAAGATTTTTATAGGCATGTGTGTTTTAAAGAGCACTGGTTAAAATTCCTATGTGCGCACATGGTAAATAGCTTTTAAGAACTGACTGAGCACATAATATATACTTTGAAAAATAGATATATTCATATGTAAAATATAGAATAATTTATCCTATTCAGCCCAAAAGGCCACATACAGCATACATAGAATTTAAAAAAGACAGAAAAAGTACCCACTTAGTTTAAAGACCATCTTCACCATCTAACTCTGTTAGGAGGAACGTTTACAGCAAAAAAAAAACTGTTATAAAATAGGGAAATGTCTACAGGCATCAGTCACAAGATGACCTGTAATGCCTCTGTCAGTACTGATTTTTTTTTTTTTATCTAATTAAATCTACACAAATAACTTAAAACTAACTGGCCAAGAACACTGGCATCCCTGTAAAATTACAGAATAGCTCTGTGACGGCATGTTCTGTTCTTATTAGTCTGAATTAGGGCATTACGATCTAGTTACTAGAGGGTGTAGTTTTGTTTAACTCACAATAAAAAGAATAAAAGAATAGAAATGAAGTGAACTTTAAAGAAAGCACACCGATGGGTTATGGCTTTGGTGGCAGCTGAAATGAACACAATAAAGCAAAACAGCAATGCCTCAATAGTCCAAGAAATTATAGCTCTTGGTGTCATCAGCATCCCGATCACAGCATTTTGAAAAATAGAGAAATACAAATCACCACCAGATGTCAGTGTAAAGCACAGAAAGAGCTGTTTTGTCAATTCCTCTCTCTCTCAAAAAAAAATAAAAAAAAAACTTTAAAAAAATTATTACACTCTGTCACTGTACACTCTAATTTCATAAAGAAGTGACACATAACACTTTCTATCAAGGGAAGTAAATGCTGATAAATTCTAATATTATGTAATGTATTAGGTCTTGGCCACAACATGACGAATGGAAAATTCCTGGGTTTTTTCACTCTAAGGCTTTTGTTGCCTAAAGGGAAAGTAGAGACAACTATTTAAAAACCCACAAGTCCAGAAAAGAGGATCTGGCAACCAGAGCTGTGGTCACATTTAAAATAACTGCACAAGACACTTTCACAAACAGAGGTCTTAACATGGTTTGAAATGCTGGCTGTAGGACCAAAAACAACGGCAAATAAATGATGAATACTGAGATTACATGTTCTTGAAATCTGCACTCTTAAAATAAAGATCCACAATAGCATCTGAACACTACCATTCACCATAAAACTAATAGTGTGTTGAGTTGTATGTACTGACATATAGGAATTAAGAGTGGGAGGCTAAAACATATTTCTTCTATTGGACATCTGAACTAAAATCAGTTAAATAAACCACTGTGATTAAAAAGAAGTAAAACAATCACACCAATCCGAAGGATTTCATGTACTGGATACATATAAACTATAGAAACAATGGAAAACATCAGATTAGATTATGTTTGGGGATAAAGAGACATATAAAACAATTGTGGAGACATAAAAATGCTAAGAGCTCAACAGGACCCCAGAGATTTGGGGCAAACGGTGGGCTTCCTAGCAGCACAACACCCTTCTAATGCTTCCTGCAGCGGTGGAAGGGCTCACACAAACAGTCATAGCCACTTAGGTAAGAGACAATCCTGATTTCAGTCAGATCAGTTTTTCCAAATATAAATGTTGTGTTAATGTTTTAGAGATGAAGTTTTGAGCTGGTTTCAGGACACCAGGATTCTCCCTACCCAAGAGCCTGTGTCGAAATATCAAATATTTGCATTTTATATACATTTTAATCAGGGTTACCAACACCGGCAGTGGCACCTTGTGTGACTTAGCAGTAGGAATGCTTTCGGAGTGGATGGAATTTTCTATACGAAGTTGGGAGCTTAACTTTACTACTCAGTTTTTAACTACTCAGTTCTGTAATATACAGGTTATAACTGAACTGCATTTGTTTTTCTTTTTTTGCCAAGACAGCTCCTGTTATCATAATATATCCAATATGGATTACCTACCATTTTATGGTGTCGTGTAGAATTAGAACAGGAAAAACGGTATATCTTTGAGATAACTGACAACATAGATGTGCCGCTTGGATGTTATCATCAACATGTTACACTTTGAGGATAATTAACTTTGTACTAACCAACCTCTCATAAAAACAAAAAACTCCATGAAGTGCCCTTTTCTAGAAACTCAATTTACAATGTAATTTCAGTCTTGAATATATTCACATACGTCAGTCTGCTTTGCAAGTGCTTCATAGTATTATACTGTAATTCAACAGTTAAAATAAGTGCCGTTTTCCCATTTGGGATTCCTATGTTTAAACTGCTGACTAAGAGAGAATTGGCTCATTTCCCATTGGATAATTTAGTCTGTTTATCAGTAATGTAACGCTTCAGGATAAGGATTTACCCTCGATGTTGATAACATCATTCTCAACTTTCGACTGTGTTGGACACACCTGATACTTGACCAGGATCAGAATTGCTGATCTTTCACAATGACAGGTATCATTTTATAGTAATGTATTATGAGTTTATGCCAATGTATTTCATGACGCAAGATGACATCACAAACCTTTTCTGATCTCCTTTTCAAAAGTTTGGACTGGGTAATAATTTTTTATGCTTTTGCTCACCAAGGCTACATGTATTTGATCAAAAATGCAGTAAAAACATTAATACTGTGGAATATTATTACAATTTAAAATAACTGTTTTCTATTTTAACATACTTTATTATTCGTGTGATGCAAAGCTGAATTTTCAGCATCATTAAATCAGTCTTTAGTGTCACATGATCCTTCAGAAACCATTCTAATATGCCGATTTGCTGCTCAACAAATATTTCTGATTATTATCAATGTTGAAAACAGTTGTGCTAAATCATATTTTAGTGGAAACCAGGATTTTCAGGATTATTTTGATGAATATTGTCTTTACTGTTATTATGATCAATTTATTGTGCCCTTGATGAATAAAAGTATTAAAAAAAATAAATAAAAGATATGTACCGAGTCTGACCCCAAACTTGAACGGTAGTGCATGTTTAAAATATACATATGAATAATAATTTGTTATGGGCATCATAGCTGTCGAACCAGTGCTGCCATGGCAGGTTAAATCAAGTACTATCTCACACTTTAACAAGTGCTCATCTCTGCTAAGTCTCAGCCTGTGGTGAGGTTGAAAGAGTGGTCAGTGTGCCCTGCCGGTGCCGGAGGTTATAGCACAGTGCACAGACAATATAGATGTGTTTTTGTATGTATGTGTGTTTTGTGAGTGTGTAAAAGAGAGAGGAGTGAAAAAATAGATGCAGCTTGTTGTAGTCACGCATATTAAGGCCTCCACCCTCCCCTCAGTCTGACCACTGAGCTTCCTCTCAGTGTGGGTCGAGCGGCGGCCCGTGAGCCAGTCTAGGTTCAGAGCCGGATTGGACCAGAAGGAGCTGGGTTAGGCACTGTTGATCAGCACTACGAAGGTGCTGAAAAAGGGGCGGAGCTGGGGCTGTGATTGGCAGACTTGACAATAGTGATGACGCTGGTGGTGGCCACCTTACCGGGAGGCCCACGGGTGACAGTCCGGGCAAAGCACTGCAGGGCCTCGTACTTAGCACGAAGCGCTTCCAGCTCCAGTCGCATGCTGGCGTTTTCACGAGCCAGTTTGTCCACTTCTTGTTGCAGCTCTGTTTTTTGCCGTTCAAGCTCCTCTTTCTGTGTGACGCGCTTGATGCGGCAGCTGGCAGCGTAACCGCGGTTCTTTAGCGTGCGCCGACGCTGCTTCAGCCGGACCATGTCTTCCTTTGTCAACCCGCGCAGGTGCTGGTTGAGCTCTCGCACCGACATGGCCACCAGCTCGTCATCACTGAGCGCCGGGGCATTCTCACCCACCTCCTTCTTGACCTGAACCACACAACAGAGTTTCATCAAATTTACCATCATTTTTAACCTTGCAATTCAACAGAGAATCAAAAAGATTTTAACCAGATAGTAAATATACTACAGTTCAAAAGTTTAATTAATACTTTTATTCATGAAGGATGCATTAATCTGATCAAAAGTGACAGTGAAGGTCACTACAATGTTTCATATAAAATTTCAAATAAATTCTGTTCTTTAGAGCTTGCTATTAATTAAAAATCCTGGAAAAAAAAAAAGGTTTACACAAAGGCACAACTGTTTTCAACACTGATAATAATGAGAAATGTTTCCTGTGCAGCAAATCAGCATACTAAAATGATCTCTGAAGGATCATGTGTCACTGAAGACTGGTGTAATGATGCTAAAAATTTCAACTTTGCTGTCACAGCAAGAAATTACATTTTAAAATATATTGTTTTTAACCATAAAAGCATTTCACAATAATACATTTTTTACAGTATTTTTAACAAAATAAATGCAGCCTTGGAGAGATTTTCAAAACATTAAAAAAATCTTACTGACCCCAAACTTTTGAACAGTAATTTTCAAAATCTCCCATACAGTTACAATTAACAATATACACAAACAATTTAAAAAACAAAATGTATATACTAGTAATATTATATATAATTAAATATACTAGAAAACTAGAAATAATTAAGATTAAGTGACTAATGAAAAAATATGGTGCTAAATATGTGAAATATATGGGGCCATCCATATAACATGGAAAAGAAACTTTTCTCACCCCTTATGTTTTTAGATAATAAACATTCCAGATAATAATAGTTCAGTTCAGGAGTCTCCAAACTTGGACCTGGAGGGCTGGTGTCCTGCAGAGTTTAGCTTCAACTTGCCTCAACACACCTGCCTGGAAGTTTCTAGTATGCCCAGTAAGACCTTATTTAGCTGGTTCAGGTGTTTTTAATTAGGGTTAGAGCTAAACTCTGCAGGACACGGCCCTCCAAGGCCCGGGTTTGGAGACCCTTGCTTTAAATAATAGATATAAATCATATCAAATCTATGAACCACACAGAAATGTTCTTACCTTTAAAGCTTTGCCCGCTTTAAAATGAGTCGTCATGCCCTGCATACAAGCAGCTAGTCAGAACTCCTCAAAAATCTGTCTAAAGAAAATAACAGAAATGAATTAGCATACATTACATAAAGGTAAAAAAAATATTTAAAAATCATTAAGGAACTTTGTGTGTGTGTGTGGTTGCACGTGTCATTCTCATAGACTCATGTCATGTACATTGCATTAAAACTGCTGAGTTAAATGAAGTTACCGAGAGCGACCAGCAGAAGTCAGCACAACTCTGTACAATATCAGTGAGACAAGGGATACCCTGTTTACTTGCTGATCTCGCGTTCTCACGATGTAGCTCACCAGACCGTTACAAGAGTGCAATAATAGAAGCAGGTCAGCTCTCGGCATGAGGCTTTGTCTGATCTCTCTGCCTAGCCGTTCGTGCAAGGCTATTTTAGCCACTGCGTTATTTTTAAAAAGGCCACTCTGTGCGTTCGAGCTCACAGCCTCGAGACACCCGCCACCACCAAATATAACCAAAAATAAACCGCGTGAGACACGCGCTCCGCGGGTTCCATTTCAGGAGCGTAAGAACGCGCGAACTTTGTTCAAGACTGCTGCCATGGAGACACGCTGCAAATGGGTGTGGGAGTGTATGTCACGTGATCAGAACAATGGTAAACAAGATTCATTCATAAGCTCGCCACACAGGAGGACCACTCTCAAAACTAGCAAAACCTCAAGTAGACCCTCTACAGAGTTAGAGAATTGTTAAAATAATGTAGGGAGTGAATTAACCAAAATAACAAGTAGGGATGACATGAAATAAATAAGTACATTGTACTAAAGTGTTAAAAAAATGACAAAGATACAGACAGACAGACAGACAGACAGACAGACAGACAGACAGATAGATAGATAGATAGATAGATAGATAGATAGATAGATAGATAGATAGATAGATAGATAGATAGATAGACAGACAGATAGATAGATAGATAGATAGATCTTGCTATTTAGTGATCTGTCTGTATATATGCATCCACCTATCCATCAAATTATTATGAATTCTTATAAATATAAAAAGTAGTAGAACAGATGGAAACCTTTTTGAATGTAATGTCAAGTTTTATTTAAGTTTTAATTAAGTCTGTCCTTTGCTGTTCAGTAGGCCTAAAGTGAACATTCCAGGAGGCTGTCAGTCACATGGGAATAGTTTCCCTTATACAGTCACAGTTCTATTTGTGCTTTTAGACAATGTTCTTTATCAGGTTTAGAACTGTGGCTGAAAGACTGGATCCTGTTACACAAGGCTTTCCTGGCTCGTTTCATGTCCTTATTTAACTGCGCTTGTTATATTTAGCACAGCAGGCTGACACAAAACTCCAGTTGCCTGTGACACAATTTTGAGTGGAAATATTATAAGCAACTCATTAAGTGAAGTACTTGTGGAATCATACTTTTAAGCTACACTTTTACCTGCAACTATTTGACAAGTATGATTTTTCCTTTGGGCTATTACTCTTTTATTCCAGGATCAAACATACATTCCATTCAGAATGCATCACTTTGAAGCCCGATGTTCCAACTTCCGCAGTCTATTTCTCTGGTCCAGGCATCTGGCCTTCAACCCTCTGGATATCTCAACCATTTTAAGTGATGACTTTGTCTTGGTGAGAAATCTTTAGTAATGGTTACATTAAGTATCTTTGACCAGTGAGCAGATTCACTGCCTTGGGCATGTTTGGTAAATTCGGAGTCATTCTTTTGATTTGGTCTTAATAAACCACACCAGACGTGCATCAGTTGCTGGTTTAAATGTTTCAGTTATGATGGGAATGGTATGAACTGATTGAGTATGAACTGAGCAGCTGAAACCAAATACCACCATGAAAAAAAAAAAAAAAATCACTTAAAGCTTGATTTATACCATCTGGCCCTTGATGTGAGGGCTACATTAAGGGCCTCTCAACTTTTTTGGCTATAATCAGACTGGCAACAGAAAAAATGCAATATTGCTTTATGTTTGAAAAATGAAAGCATAAGTGAAATTGCAACGGAACCCTTTGAAATAATTAATTGAATCACAATTAATTGAATATCAAATCTGCACTGCGCCATGCACAATCATCTAAAACTGTGCAACAAACAATGCAAGACCAGCTCTGACAAGAAGAGTTTTCCTAGACAGCAACTTGGCTGAGCATGGCTGATTTTATAATGGCTGTGACAGGGGAGATCCTGCCTTTCTTTCCAATGAGGACCATGGAATAAAAAAAAAATGCTTCCGTCCTCTATTCATGGGGCTTCCAGCCTTTCAGGTCTTTCTCACACACACACACTTCCTTGAAATTCCTTCAGCACATGGTCCCCCTTTCCATTTGTGCTGAGAACTGGAGTGAACTGACAGGGGGCCTCTCTTTCCTGCTCACCCCTCACAGAGAGGAAAAGCCCAAATGTCCCAAGGCCAGAGCCGGGGTTTCATAGTTTCCTGGACATAAATTATAGGACTGAACGCTGCCTTTGATGCTGAACATTTAATAGTAGATAGGAACACTACTCTTCTTATCATGGATTCTAAGGGCAAGACACAAAAAGAAAAAAAAAAATGAATTCATGTTACAGCACACGGCTCTGTGAAGGAAGCCACAAAGAGTGTGTAAAGTATGGATAACAGAGAGACATTCCACACACGCTGACATTAAGAAGGGGCCCCACATCCATTCAGAGAACTGCATACTTAATACTATGAATAATGATCTTATTACATGACTACAATGATCTAAATATAACCACATCCAATCCATGTTATACTACTGTCACTTGTTACAGTGTGCTACCAAAAAGAATATTTAAATAATAAATGGAATTGGCATATAAATGCATGTGATTGGTTTACAGTCATTCAGATTGTGTACATCAACAGCGAATATCCATCCAACCATTTTCCAAATCGCTTGTACTATGTTGGTATATATTATAATCACTAAAATGTAATTTTATTCATAAAAAATACTTTATGATTTCATTTAATAATGTACATAATCACATATTTAATGTATAATGTACATTATAAATATTTATCTCACAATATTTATATATTTAGCACTCATTGCTTAACCACAAGCTGTAACGATATTAAATAGTGCTACTGTGCAACATCATGTTGCATATGACTAAATTTCACTCCTTAATAATTGTTACAGCACATTTACTTTATTACTGCAAGCACAGCATTTTGGTCGAGAAGAATTGCTTGTTTATGCATCATTGTGGTAAATCTAGGATTACATCATCAGATGGATGTATGGGACCAGAACTGGAAGCCCCAACATCCACATCCTTTTCTAAATCAACAATAACAAAACTGCAGACCTCGCTGACAGAGGCTGATTAATGTGGTAGAGTTGCCTTATTATTTCCTATGAACCATATACTGGTTTATCAAATTAATACGGCCGTGCTTACACAACAGCATGCCTGATTTGTTGCTGTAATATGTGGGCACATGCAAAACTGAAACTATTTAGTAATCACAAGGTGAATCTGTTCAGACATGTCACTGGCATCACATGGATGTTGGTCACGGTATTAAGCCCATCAATAACCTTTCTGTCACACTTCAAGGGTCAGCCTTCTATTGCACATTAGTGTTAATGCCATGATTTGGCAGCTCTAGGTTACAATGGAAATGATTGCTTGCGTCAAGGTGCACTGCCAAACATCGCAGTCATTTTCCACAAACTACAAACCATGATGTAAACTACTTTGGCGTCACATAACTTACGTTTCAAGTAATTACTTACATGACATCTGATCCCAATTAACCAAACGAGGCGGATTATTACTGACTAAACCTCTGGCCGGCACGGATAATGTTTGCTGAAGCATTGCATGCTTTGGCTGACACAGGGATGACGTTCTTTCTAGGCTGCCTGAGCAATAAGACTGGGTAACTGCATATTTGTGTCTTGAGATTGTGAACTTTCTCAGAAACAGCCCACAAAGGACCTCCCCTCCTATGGAATTTGACGCCAGCGTTGCTATGTTAACACATGTGAGAATCTCTTGTTTTTACCACTTATGAAAGGTAGAGAATTGAGACAAGGCCTTGGGCAAAGCCAAACACCACTTCAAAGCCATGTGTGCTTGTGTTCCCATGATAAGTGGAGGCCTGGCTTGTCTTTGCTGTTTGTTTTTCCTCTTTCGCACCACTAGTTAAGCAGTGCACAGATAGGCTGCTCCGCTTGGCGGCCAGCTGACATGTTCCTGCGCGAGCAAGTTGCAGAAGGCTTTGCTCTGAGTCTCTGTTTTTCGCAGGGAGATGGAGAGCTCCATCTCTTTTGTTTCCAGCCCACTCTTTACCACAGCGGCGCATTCGCAGGGATATTATGTAAAGGAAATGGAGACCATAGCAGAGCTGTGAGTCATGCTGTTTACTGGTAAGAGCGAGGACGATCGGCAGGGAATCACACCCTCCCGAACTGACATTTCCAGGAAAATCCTGTTGTTTCACAGGGGTGGAAGGAAAAGTACGTGGAACCTTGGGAACGGTTGGCGGGGCCGCCGGAACTTTCTACAGATTGGGAGGAGAGGTAGCGAGAGCAAAGCTCCTTTCCAACTGGGGACGCAGGGATTCAAAGGAATGTCAAGTATGCGCTAACCAAAGACAAACCCGCCCAGTATGTACGGCAGGGAAGCCAGTGCAACGTGGTTAATAAGTGAAGAACAACAAGCACATGGAAAACCATGACATGAACAACTTTGTTTTAACTGACAACACTTATCTTAACTCATATCTAATGTAAAATCCACCCTCATGCCATTAAAGGTCTACGCTTAACTAATGGTCTACAGCAAACATGACAAACTTGAGGATTGCACAATGTGGCATCAACACATCATAGACATATAAACATCCAGTTACTCAAGCTCTTTAGAAATAAGTACCACACAGCTCTTCCACAGATCTGACCACAGTGTGGTGAAGTCAGTCCTGTCTGGTCCAGAAACTGGTAACGGCCAACAAGAAAAGGGCAGGGTGTTGCTTTGTGGTCTACATAGACACCCCATAGGCCAATAAAGTCTGATTCTGTAATACATGGATCAATAACATGACCCTAATATTTTCTTTTGCCTGGATCTCTTAATTTATTCAACAATACATTAAAAATGTAGCCTTGTGCATGGGCAGTCATTGTTTCCTGTGTCTCCTCCTACTGTCTTATGCATACAAAAAAACATTAAAAGGCAATTCATACATACATTGACTTTATAATAATAATAACCTGTTCTATGATAAACATGTTTTTTTTTTTTTTTTTTTCTGAAATAAAATTCTATTAGATATTTTGGGTGGCAAAAAGTAAAAAAAAAAAAAAAATTTTTTAAATAATATAAACAATTATATTAAATATTTAAAATCATTAGAATATGTCTAATTACATTACTAATTGTGTGTTAAAACATGCCAGCAAAACAAAACAGGAAGTAATATCACAAAGGGGACCTCTCATGTCTTGGTCACGGCGTCATTTAAAAATGTATGATAATTTGACCTTTTTATGAAACAGCAATTCTATTTTAAGTTAATAAATAGATCCATGTGGTACAAACATCCCACATAACTTAATGACATTTATGAATTAATCATATGACTTTTTAAACACATATATACACACATATATATATACACACACACATATATATATATATATATATATATATATATATATATATATAAATATAAACTTTAGTTAAAAATGGTCTTAGAGTTATGTTGGCCCACATCACATATTTCCCAATTCTGGCAATGGCCAAATTTTGTGTAAAAAAGAACATTATTTTGTGTATTTGGTGTAATGCAATGTGTTTATGCGGTTTAAGGTTCAAAAAACACATTATTTTCCACATAATGTACATTATTGTTGCTCTTCTATGCCCCGCCTTTCTGAAACACATCGATTTTTACAAAGCTCATCGTTCTGAAAAGCGAGGTGTGCTCTGATTGGCCAGTTATCCAGTTTATTGTGATTGGCCGAATGCCTTAAGCGCGTGATGGAAATGTTACACCCCTTGTCATACTGTGATGCCGTGTCCCGGCGCGACGAGACAAAACCAATAAATCCCATTACAAATGAGGCATTTGTTGCATCCAGTGGGGACACAATTACTGATTATAATGACTTATACTCTCTTTTTATGCGTTGCGTATCACGCTACATAAACATAAAACCATGTCTGCATTTTGTGATCAGAGAAACGTCATAAAACTAGCACTGCTCTATACTGCTCAAAACTTGTGTATGAATCATCAGTGGCAAATTCTTTAAATATGAAAACGTACTTACAGACTGTGTGTCAGAAGCACCAGACTGTCCTTGCAAAGTTGAAATTGCCCCACTTTATAGAAACAGACACCGGCATTGTAGGCTACTCTCCCAGGAAACAGTCCTCATCCTC
This sequence comes from Cyprinus carpio, assembly GCF_018340385.1. Lineage (NCBI taxonomy): Eukaryota > Metazoa > Chordata > Actinopteri > Cypriniformes > Cyprinidae > Cyprinus > Cyprinus carpio. The sequence continues at coordinate 16,729,698 of NC_056574.1, read as the reverse complement.
CGTAAAATCTGAATATTTGGGTTGGACTGTTCCGGAACAGTGTTGTAAATAGAACTTAACCACTGATTTCTAGTTGTGTCCTCTTTTGGAAAGCCAAACAAAGTAGTTTTGCTTTTACAATGAAACACACAGCGTCTCCACAACATGGAGGCGGCAACAGCGAGAATCAAAGTTAAGCCTTATTTCTTTGCGTGAACATTTGGGCAGCGTTATGCAAATCTTCCCACATAGTGACATAGACATGTGGGGGCGTGTTTGAAAAAGGCATTTTAGGTAGGTGTGGTTAACTCTTAACTTTTATAAAGAATATCTCTTTGGATTTGAGACTTTAGTCTTTGCAACTTTACAGATCTTCTTTATGCACCAATAACATTCCAAAGAGAAAGGAAAAATTGAAATCGCATCATATGAACCCTTTAACTGCAATATTTCGAGTTACAACACAGTGACCTTGAATTCCTTGCAGAGACCCATTCAAATCAATAAGACTTTAATTCATGACGACTGGGGATAATGTCGAAGCATAGGTTAAGACATGGTGCTCAGAGAGAAAGCAATGGGTGCGCTTGACATGAGAATTGGCTTTGGAGTTCCCCTGTGTTTCATTTTGAGTCATTAACTCACCAACTACCGCTGTCTCATTCACTTTCTAAACCTACTGTCCTAACCACAGAGTACTGTAAGAGTTCCTGTTCTCCAAATGCACCTTCTAAACCACAGGATTTATTTCTCCAGCGATTTTGGACTACACTATCTTTAGAAGTGAGATACTTGAAGCTACAACAATAATCATGAACTAAAATTGCCATCATGTGATTAACATCATACTGATGGTAAACTGTTTACTCATAGAGCATTGCTTAGTGACAAGACACGAGTGCCTGCACCCTTCAAGTGATCCCACGTGTGTGTCTCATGATAGTGCAGTGTGTACAGTTCACTTCCCCTGGGTTTCTAAATGCAAGATGTGGGAGGCCATCGCCACAGATACCTCAGCAACTCTGAGTCAGACTACCTCTCAGACGGGGTCACACAACCCTACATACAATATGAATAAGGAGACATATCAAGGTTGCCCTCCTCCATGATTTTCCATATCAATCAAGATCTTGATCTATCACCATCTTCCACAATACGCTCTTAAACCAACGGAAACACAAACATAATCTGACCCCAGCAACTATTTCAGTGTAATGACAGGCACTCAGTGCAGTTTCCCCTTGGCTCTGCTCTCAGGACTCTGGGCAATGGCTGGTGCTGATCTAGCAGCCTCAACAACTGATCTTCTGCTGACTCTGGAAAAATAAAGCTATGGATTGGAACACAGCAGCCCCTCGCAAGTGGATGGTGGCCTTTTTATATTCTCCAGGGTGTGAAATTAACACCTGTCACCAGCCAAATGCAGGAACTGTTTAAACAGTGGTGGATATTTTTGCTCATCTACCAGTCGCTGTGGCGGCCGACGTGTAGAACGTCTCTGAATGCTGTTACATAAAAAACAACGATGCACACATTCAATTTTATTTTGAGAAACAGATGAAAGGCATGCTGTCAGTGTGCATGCCTGACTTGCCGTTCGTCATGCATGCTGTGAGAGGGCTTTCCATTTACCACACATGAATTTCAACACATTACAACCAAAAGATTTTGCCTTACATATACTTTAAACACTTTAAATTCCTCTGTTTGAGCATCGGCCATGCAATCATCTAATTACAATGAACGGACTTCACTTTCACCACATTAAATTAATTCAGAACTGCCATTTCATCATCCATTGTGGAAATGAATCACATTATCCAGTAATGACTCATTTTTCCTGTGAGGGCGTTGCTCTAGTGCTAACCTGCCAGAATAGAGTGGACACAATCATTCTTAAACGATGTGTTCATAGATATTTCCAATCACCTACACATCACAAACACATATACATTCCATTCCATATGTGCTCTTCATACACACTTAGAAGAATATTAAATCACTAGCTTGTTATTAGGTCCTAAAAAGTGTCCTAGGTTTTAGTAGACCTGTTTAAGGGGGCACATGCTCCTTTATTATGATAGATAATATTTTAAACCATCACTTGTTTTTGCACTGCGCAACGATAACATAACATAAGGGCCTTTTATAGAAGGCACAGTGCATTCTTTACGCTTAAATGTAATACTCCTCACGCAGTGCGCGAATATCTGACATAACGTCACCCTATTCTTGAACCCTCGTGTTGATTAAAGAGCGCGAGAAAACCGAATCTTTCCGCGTGCCTGGGATTACTCTGGATCGATATAACAGTCATTCCGACGCTTTAAAAACTTCCAGTAGTGCTCGCCACACAAATATGCGCATTGTCCCAGAATGCCTAAATCCCCACCACGTGTTATTCCTAGTGTAGTAACATTAATTATTTTGAAACATGCCCGCTGTAAAAAGTTTTACACAGAAAAAAAAAAAGTTGGAATCGTATAGCCAAATTGTTTTAAAAGTTACAAGACGCAGTTGTTTACTTAGTTAAAGATGCACTGCCTACGATAGACTTACGCATTCCGTTTAAAATACAAGTGAAACAAACTTCCAATTTACGCAACATTATAGGGTGCCAGTGAGAGTATGTTTATAAAAGTGATCGTTTTGGTTTTAGAAAAATAAAGAGCAAAAAAAATCCCAAAAAGTATTTGTAGGCTAAATTCCAAGTTGCAACTTTTAACACGTGTCCATTCCAGACCGATACATGTTTTTATAATCAAATATTTCAGCCATTAAATAACTACTTATGTTTCATCTTTATAATTAATGCAATTCCTCACTGAACTTTATCATTCTAGAGAAGAATATATAAAGATACGCATCGATCGAGTACACAAATATCACGGATAGGCTGAATTCTTATCCGTCATCGTGAGAACATCAGCAATTTCGAGAGGAATTTCAAAACATTTCCCAGAAAAGCTCGCACACTTTACCTTATGAACGCGGAATCGCTGAGAAGTGTCCTGGAATCAACAGGTCGAGCCCCGTCTCGCGTCCTGCAACCGAGGCGAAATGTTTCCCTGAACTAAATTAACTACAAAACAACAACAATGTATCAACATTCCACTCTGTGCTTCCGCAAGCACTGACGTCAGCGAATCCTCGTGACCGCCCCCTCCATTCATGAAAATAACTTTATGCTGACGTCAGTCAGGCGGGAAAACAGGGGAGGCCAGAAATAGACGCAACTGAATACTTTGGGGAGGTTTGTTGTGTTTTATCGCCAAAATCGAGCATTTATGGGTCAAATTATGTGTACATAAAGCGAAAAGTTATTTTAGCACTTGGTCGAATGATCATGAGATAGACATTGACAAAAGGTCGAATTTGTTCTAAATATACATCTGTGGCATGACATGACTGTTCCTCATACTCCCATTCGCATCTTTTTTGGTCTTTCTGTAATGTCAGTGTTTATATTAATAATAATAAAAAAAAAACCTTCTTTATTGCACATCAGTGAGGGGAATCCAAAGGAATCCTCTCTGTCATAAAAACTGCTTTACAGTACCTAGTTGAAAATAAGCATACGAAGCAGTTGCAAACACCTTCTGTGCTCACACATTTCATCAAGGGAACCGTGATAGTGTCATTCTAGATGATATGATTAATTTTTATGCATATATCTTCATAGCCAATTCATTTTTTAAATAGGAATATAGATCTTATATGCACAACATTGTGTTGTCTGTGGGGCATTGTTTTAGCATAATTGATATACTATTATAGTTTTTATTTATTTATTATTTCCTGTTTTAATTTGAATTTGAAAGTTTTAGCAATTTCGTTGTGTTTTGTTATTTTTATTAGTTTTTTTATGTATATTTAAAGTTTCATTTGTTCTATTTCAGTTTTAGTTATTTTAATACATCAAGATTAACTAATGCAAATAAGGAATGTTGCAACTATCCAAAATAAAAAATACAAAAGTTTTTATACTTTATTTTATTTCAATGAAATTTTGCATTATTTAAAGTAACAAAAATGTGTTATGGTTTTAGTTTTAGTTAACTATAATAACTCTGCTGTGGGGTAAATGCAAAGTATAATCTAATATAATATAATAGTGCATTTTACTTATTTACAGTGAATAAAAAGATAAACCAGAATAAAATAATTATCAGAAATGATTTATTCATATTTAATTGAATGTTTATATTATTTTCATTTATTTCTGCATGCATAAATTATGTGGACCATCTGTTTATAGCAGGTTTAGTTCTCCATATACTGTAGCTCAGTCATTCTCTCACTTTCTCTACCAGTGAGTGACTCAACACAAACACATTCACTCTCAGAGAAAGCATATGGGTTTGATATCAATGATGGGTTTCTGAAGCCTTGATCCTTTCATGCCCAGAGTTCTGGGTGGCATTTAATTTGTTCTATGATCAGTATATTGAGTTTTAACGTAAGCTGAAAACATGCTTTTTGTTCACATGAAATATTTGCATAAGTGTCTGTGTGTATTTATTCTCACAACATATTGCACAACATAGTTTTTAGAAATCTTTAAAATAAAGTATAATGTCTTAAAAATTCAAGTTTTTTAAAAAACAAATCATTAAAGTTTGATGGAAATTATTCTCTGTCCATTATAAATACTCACGGAGAGGTGAAAAATATCACTTTACAAAACCCAAACCTGATCTTTGGAGCATTCTTATGGCAGCAAAGCATCTATATACACACCTCCAAAGAGAAAAAGACAAATGTAGCTCATATAACATAAAAGAAGTGATGGACCGCCACTCTGCTTCTCGTGGGATTCCTGTGGGACTTGTGGGAAACCACCATGTGGATGTAAAAAAGAAAGAAGAGAAATCTTTTAAGTGGAAACACATCCTCAAGTTCTTAAGATCATGCCGGCTTACGCCAAACATTAGACGGACCTGCGTTAATCTTCCAAGACTAAAAATATGTTTAAACTATGTTTAGTCTTTATAAGAATGACACTTTACCCATATTGTATATAATTCCTGATACTATAAAGATAATTTCTTCAATTATAAGTGCCTAAAATGCCTAAAGTTATTATTTTTGCAGTTTTTAAATTTCCCCCGTGACACTGGATTTATAATTGGAATAGTGACTACTGTGCCAATGACATCATAAAAATATGGTTAATATGAAAAACACTTTATATAACAAGTAGGCAGTTTGGTGTAGTAAATGGATAAGTAATACGTCTTGTATTTTTACTTAGGCCAAACATTGCTAATGAAGGCATATTCTTTTAAAAATCCATCACAACTGAAATACTCAGCAAATCTGCCTTGTAGTTTAGGGAAACACATGGGATATTTTGTTCCACTTGCAACATTTTAGAAGTGGCATGCATATTTCATATCTGGAAGGCTTTCAGAAGTGGCCATTCATTGTTCCTGTCAGAGAAGTATGTTTTCAACAATACTTACAGCAACTGTAACCAGGCGCACATGTGTATTTTCTCTGTAGAGGTCAGATTACAAGCACATGATGTTTTTGCTGAGTACCTTACAGTGTGTGCTCTCTGCGGTGTTCTTTTCTGGGTGAAAGTTCTGTTTTCTTTTGTCTGCAAGGCACAGTAATGTCTCTTTCCATGTCTGACATCATTTTCAAAGTAAGGATTCTTGGAAACGTTATTCCTTGTAGTCCCCAAACGCTTCATAGCAACAGTGCCACCCAGAGACATCTAATCACCCCGAGTGTATGTGGTTTAAGCGAAAGGTAATACGATTCTGTGGTTGTTTACATGCTACATGTCTGTGGTTGTTAAAGTCAGGGTTGAAAACTCTTGTGGGTCAATGATATTGCCCTAAAATGAAATAAATAAATGCACAACATACACTTATTTACTGACTTTATTAATAAGATTCAAGATAAGCATCCATTAACACACAGAAGAAGTTACAAATGATTAGGGTTGCGGAATGACTTAATAACTTGTCCTGAGTGCCAAATGGTTCCTAATGTAACAATTATTTATAATATGTTATCAATATTACTCTTAGGCCTATATGATTTTTTTTCTGACGTCTGATTCAAGCTCCGATGCTGTAGATGGCGCTGTGGCACTGCCAGGAAACTCTTTCACTGCGGCAGAAGTAGAAACAGTAGCTCATGTAGCAGCGCCGTTGGTAAACTGAGGTAGTTTATAAATATTTTCTTCATATTATGTACTTACTATGTCGGTATATTAAATATTTTTGACTGTAAGCACTAGATGGTATTTTGTTGCATTTCGGCTAATATTCGATTTTTTTTGCTAATACATTACCTGCCAAAAAGACTCAATACGCTTGTAAACCGTACAAAAGACATAGAAATAAGGGCTCATGAAGGTAATAAAAGGCAATAAATGTCGTTTTATCAACACTGCACAGCATGATGAATTAGTCAGTCGGTTCTTAGTGTTACAATATCAAGGCTATCAGCTCCAAATAGGCCGTATCTACAAAGGACGCAGCTTGTAGAGTTTACCTGAATGCGGTATTTGTATGGTTTGATGATATTGTAGTTCCTCTACTGTAATTCAAAGCTTGTGCTGTTTATGTCTCTTACAGCTACAGTAAGTTGGAAATTGTGTCAAAATGAATCGACCAAAGCCAACAAGCATTAGGCGCCCTAGTAACACCAAAGCATCAGGTAAGATTAGATTTTAGCTGTGATTATGGCAAGGAAATAGATTAATTAACTCTGTATACTTCTCGGACACGTCTTTATCATCCTGTGATGTCCCTCAGGACACCCGCCTCCAGGAGATTTCATTGCTCTTGGAGCCAAGAGTCAGAGCAGTGAGCCGAAAGCAAACCCGGCTCTCTTGAAGCCGGCATCCACCGGTTTGCCCCCAGACCGCAAGAGAGAGGCGTCTTCATCTCTCCCCTCATCCTCCACCCTGTCCGGTCTTTCCAAACGGCCCAAGCACTCTTCTACCCCACCCAGCGCCCTCTCACGCCTCGCTGAGGTAGCTGCTGTTGACAAAAGATCAATATCCCCCTCCATCAAAGAGCCATCTGTAGTTCCCATTGAAGGTGAGATTAACACACCTTATTATTATTATTATTACGGAAAAAAACTTTCATATGTCTAATTTAGGGTTTTAAAGTAAAGTGTAAACAAATTAAAACTGGCATGTAACATTCTAGTATTTTTTCAGTTAAATAGATATTGCTTTATCATTATTTCAGTATTTTTTTCAGAACATTTTTAATTAAAGAACAATCAAGTACCCCACTTGAAAAAAAAAGTGTCTGAATGCATGTGAAAGAAGTCATAATGCTTTTAAAGTGCACTTTAATAATGTCACATTTTTTGTGTTCTGTCTGTTTACATGCAGTTCAGACAGTGTAACAGTATTTACATTTAGTATGTTTCCAAGACTGGCGTTTTGACCCGTTTGAAGTGTGTTTGTCTATTTTACAGCAAATATTTTAGCATTTAAGTGTTATTTTTAGAGATCCGTAGTCCAATCCAGTGTTCATATTTTCATAGACCTTGTTTTTATACACAGTGTACATTCTCACAACATGTGATTGATTGTTTTTCAGTGTCTCCTGCTGTGCTTCTGGATGAGATTGAGGCAGCGGAGGCAGAGGGTAATGATGACCGCATTGAGGGCGTCCTCTGCGGGGCTGTCAAACAACTGAAGATGAACCGAGCCAAGCCTGACATGACGCTATACCTCAGCCTCATGTTTCTCGCCAAAATCAAGCCCAATGTCTTTGCCACAGAGGGTGTGATAGAGGTAGACAGAATCAGCTGTGCTACAGGACTGTAATTTCCTGTTGCTGGTGACTAAACTTGTTTTGTTAAATGTCTTTATTCAGGCTCTCTGCAGTCTGCTCCGCCGTGACGCCTCAATCAACTTTAAGGCCAAGGGGAACAACCTGGTGTCTGTGCTGGCCTGTAACCTATTGATGGCTGCCTATGAGGAAGATGAAAACTGGCCTGAGATATTTGTCAAAGTAAGTGATCAAGCTGTCCAGCTTTCTGATCTCACTGTAATCGTGGTACTGATACACAGTCATTGTGGGGTTTCCCAGGTCTACATTGAGGACTCTCTCGGTGAGCGTATCTGGGTGGACAGCTCGCACTGTAAAACTTTTGTTGATAACATCCAGACTGCCTTCACAACCAAGATGCCACCCAAGAGTATGCTGCTCCAGACGGAAACAGGGAAATCAGGGGGCGACCTCAGTGCCGGTTGGTGGTCCAAGACTTTTCTCTGTCATGGATGGAAATGTATATGTTAGTAAAATCTCGAAGAATTGACACAAAATACTGTATTTTAGGGAACAGCCCTCATCCTTCCACTCCAGATGAGGATGAAGGTCAGACTGAGCTTTTAATCGCTGAAGAGAAACTGAGTCCAGAGGATGATGGACAGGTCATGCCCAGGTAGGGAAGTACATATATTCAAGAAGATGTGCCAGTTTTTAATGTTATGAAATTAATTAATCAATCACATGCAATTAATTATTACATTAAACTCATAAAGTGATATTTCTGAAATTGAGATTTGCTTGCATGCTTCATTGGATTGTTTTTACTTCATGTGTTAATATATATTTACACCATTCAAAAGTTTGGTGTCTGTAAGATTTCTTTTTTTTTTCTTTCTTTTTTTTTATAAAGAAAGAAATAAGTATTTTTATTCAGCAGTGATTACTTGCATTTATAAAAACTGAGTAAAAACTTTTACATTATTTTGCGAAAGTTTTCTATTTCAAATCAATGCCAGCACCTGACCAATTAATACTAGGACTTACCTATTCTATTCTATTCTATTCTATTTTATTCTATTCTATTCTATTCTATTCTCTCTAATTTATTTAAAATTTAAAATACAAATAAATAAATAAACACCTTGCTCTGTGTACTGTGCTGGACTAACTGAGACTTGTCACAGCACTTGTATACTGTTGCTCTCTTGTTGGACTGATTGTTTTTATTGTTCTCCTCATTTGTAAGTCACTTTGGATAAAAGTTACTGCTAAATGATTAAATATAAATGTAAATGCTGTTCTTTTGACCTTTCTTTTCATCAAAGAATCCTGAAAAACAAGGTATCATGACTTCCACAAAAAATTAAGAAGCACAACTTTTTTTCAACATTGATAATAATAAGAATTGTTTCTTGAACAGCAAAACACTGGAGCAATGATGCTGAAAATTCAGCTTTGCACCACAGGAATACAGTGCATTTTAAAATATATTAACATTGTTTTTACAGTTATTTTAAATGATATGTATGTATGTATTATATGTACACACACACAAATGACTGTCTTAAGTAGACAATTATTTTTTGCTGTGAATTCAAAATTGGTGTTGAGAATAGTAAATGTTTTTTTAGTAGGTATTTTTCAGAATCATTTTACAAAGCTTTTGCTTTGTGTAACCTCTATCTTCTCTGGCTTCAGGTACGATGAGCTGGCTGAAAGTGTGGAGGAGTATGTCTTGGACGTTTTGAGGGACCAGCTGAACCGTCGCCAGCCCATGGATAACGTGTCCAGGAACCTTCTGCGCCTTCTCACTGCCACCTGTGGTTATAAAGAGGTCCGACTGATGGCCGTGCAGAGACTTGAGATGTGGTTACAGAATCCTAAGGTACAAAACATGGACAAAAGAGAGGAAGCGTCATTGTCTTAGAGTATGAGAGCACATATCTAAAGGTTGGTTTTTGTTTGGTCATTCTCCAGCTGACTCGGCCAGCACAGGATCTTCTGATGTCTTTGTGCATGAACTGTAATACACACGGCTCAGACGACATGGAGGTCATCTCGAACCTCATCAAGATCCGCCTCAAACCTAAAGTTCTCCTCAACCACTACATGCTGTGTGTCAGGTCGGCATTATACCTTCAGACCTGAAATCTCAGTTTATACTCTATATATAATTAATTGTAAGTCATTACTGTAAAGCCTTAACACATTTTTTATGTATTTTATTCATGTTTCTCATGTTCTGCAGGGAGCTTTTGACTGCACACCGAGATAATCTGGGCACCATGGTGAAGTTTGTGATCTTTAACGAGCTGTCAAATGCCAGAAATCCCAATAATATGCAAGTGCTCCATACAGTTTTGCAACATAGCCCAGAGCAGGCTCCCAAGGTGACTTTTCAACCAACCTTGTTGGCTTTATGTATATTTATAAACCACAGTTGCTATTTAAAGAAGATTTCACTGTAGATCTTGCTAATACTTGTTTTCAAAAACCCTAACCCAAAGTATCATACTCTGACATGCACCCCTTGTGGTATGGACATGAAGGAGAGGGACTCATGAAGTTGAATAACATTTCTTTTGTGCCTTGTTTTGTTTTGTCCCTAGTTTCTGGCCTTGGTGTTCCAGGACCTGCTGACCAATAAGGACGACTACCTGCGGGCCTCACGCGCTTTGCTCAGGGAAATCATTAAACAGACCAAACACGAGATCAACTTCCAGTCCTTCTGTTTAGGCCTCATGCAGGAACGCAAAGAGGCCACTTATGTAGACATGGAGTTTAAAGTGAGGACTTTATTGCTGTATTTATTATGTTTACTTATGAAAAGAACATCTGTTTTGATGTTTTGCCTGTACATCATTTTTTGTTTCCGTCTCAGGAGCGTTTTGTCATTCAAGTGACGGATCTCTTGACAGTGTCCATGATGCTTGGGATCACAGCTCAGGTCAAAGAGGCTGGCATTGCTTGGGACAAAGGAGAAAAGAAGAGTAAGAGGTTTTATACTCCTGCTGCCTCACGTAACATTCAAAACTTTATGCTAATGAGGATGAATATGCATTTCAGATCTGGAGGTGCTGAGGTCCTTTCAGAACCAGATTGCTGCCATCCAGAGAGATGCTGTGTGGTGGCTGCACTCTGTGGTTCCCACCATCAGTAAAGTGGGACCTAAAGACTATGTGCACTGGTATGAATCAGCTCGATGTAGGACCAGTGTTATTATTGTTAACTAAAACTAATAAAAATAGTCAGTAAATATAATAAAGCTGAAATAAAATTAAAAGTAAATTAAAAACATGTATATAAAACATATACAAAAAACAGACAAACATAAAACATACATGAAATATGTTTAATACATTTAATACTATATCAAAATAAATACTGATAAAATAACACTATAGGGCTTATGTAAGGGCATATTTTTCATATTTTTTTATTTAAAGTGATACATTGCACCAAAAACAATTTATTTGATATTTCATGACTATTTAACACTTTTGTTGGACCCTTAAAATGAAACTAGCACTTTTTGGCTGCTTGGAAGTCTGCTATATAAACGCCTTTACATGTAGAAGAATGTTATTTTACTGATTGTTTAATTGTGTTTCAACAGTCTTCACAAAGTGCTTTTCACAGAGCAGCCTGAGACGTATTACAAATGGGACAACTGGCCTCCTGAGAGTGACCGAAAGTGAGAATCTCTGCTTCAACATCTTACAGAAAGAGTGTTTGTTTGTACATTCAATTAATAGATGCTAATGCATCTCTCTTGTTTGTAAGTTTCTTTCTCCGGCTGTGCTCTGAGGTTCCTCTGTTAGAGGACACGCTGATGCGCATCTTGGTGATCGGTCTCTCTCGTGATCTGCCCCTGGGCCCAGCTGACGCCATGGAGCTGGCTGACCACCTGGTGAAGAGAGCTGCAGGAGTTCAGTCTGATGGTAAGACAGCGCTCCTGATTAGAGGGGTGTTCGTAAAAGACTATTTTACTTAGAATTAGAAATAGCTCAGAACTTTTTAGAAGTGGTCTGTGATATTTGTCTTCCCACATCATCAACTGTAGACTTGGAAGTGTTGCGAGTCGAGAGGATCCAACTCATTGATGCTGTGCTGAACCTTTGCACTTACCATCACCCAGAGAACATCCAGCTGCCTGCAGGGTACGGCCTTTACCTTTCACCGAGTTTATTCCCTGCTGTTTTTAACTTCAGTTTTATTATGCAGTGATTCATCAGCTTTATATTGCCAAATAATTACTGGGTGCCATGGACTATTTGCATTGAAAGTTTCAGCTACATTGTGGTCTGTCCACTCCTGGCATCCAGTACTCTATTTGTGGGCTGTTTATTCCTTCAAGAGGTGAAATGCTTTATTAAATGTTCCATTTTAGCTATCAACCTCCAAATCTTGCCATATCAACTCTTTACTGGAAGGCCTGGCTGCTGCTGCTTGTGGTGGCAGCGTTCAACCCACAGAAAATTGGTGAGGCCAGATATGATGCAATACTTGCAATTTATAATAACATCTCATTAGAATGCCATTATATCGCTGTCACTGATGGTTTCAGGTTTGGCAGCGTGGGATGGTTACCCCAGTCTGAAAATGCTCATGGAGATGGTTATGACAAAGTAAGTGTTCTGCGTATTGTGTTGAAATGTGGTTTTATGGATATTTCAGCACCTAACACTTTCTTTTGCTCTCTCCTCAGCAACTACTCTTACCCTCCATGCACGGTGGCTGATGAAGAGACCAAAACCGAGATGATCAACCGAGAGCTGCAGATCTCTCAGAAGGAGAGGCAGGAGATCCTGGCCTTTGAGAGCCACTTGGCAGCCGCCTCCACCAAACAGACCATAACAGAGAACAACAGCCTCCTGCTGTCCCAGCTCACCAGCCTGGACCCAAAGTATGACTTCCTGTTTGTCACTGTAGTGATAATCCACCGTTTACATTTACATTTATACAGAGTGACTTGCAGTTGAGGAGCAAAGCAATTTTTCAAAGAATCAACAATATTTGTAATATTAAATGCCAGGTTTATTAGACAATTAGATTAGGATGTTTTTACAGATACACTGACCCAGTCTTTCATTCTTTGCTCAGGGGACCCCCTCGTAGGCCACCGCCTCTTGTCCTGGATCAAGTAAAGAGTCTGAACCAGTCTTTGCGCCTGGGCCATCTGCTCTGCCGCAGCCGCAACCCTGACTTCCTGCTCAATATTATCCAGAGACAAGTAAACAATCTCATACACTTGGGGAGCTGTGCTTTATGAAGAGCCATGTTTAAGGGACTTTCTAAATATCATATTTTTCTCCCATGCAGGCCTCCTCTCAGTCGATGCCATGGCTGGCTGATCTTGTCCAGTCCAGTGAAGGGTCCTTGGATGTGCTGCCCGTTCAGTGCCTCTGTGAATTCCTCCTCCACGATGCTGCTGATGACGCCTCCTCTGTTGATGATGAGGATGAAGGAGAGAGCAAAGAGCAGCGAGTGAAGAAAAGACAGGTAAAGCTCAGCCTTGACCACACATTGCTATTGTCTTTTTAAATTTTTTTTTTTTTTTTTTTTTTCTGAAGTCATCTTTTAATGTTAGTCAAGGAATCTTAAACCAAAGTTTAGTTTTACATGAGCCTTTTTCAAATCCTCATTGAAGTAATTTACACATTGATTTGTTAGGGTGGTCCAAAATGTGAAATATGTAAACATAAATAAATATGATAAATAAAAATACATGTATATTACGATCAAATAAGGATAAATAATAGAGCAGTTAAAGGTACGCTGCTGTTCAAAAATGTGGGGTCAGTAAGATTAGAGAAATACTTTTATTGCAGCAAGGATGCATTAAATTGATCAAAAGTTACAGTAAAGACATTTCTAATATTACAAAGTTTGTGTTCATTAAAGAATCGGGAAGAAAAAATGTTTTAGTTTGCACAAAAATATTAAGCAGCACAACTATTTTCAACATTGATAATAATAAGAAATGTTTCTTGAGCAGCAAATCAGCATATTAGAATGATTTCTGAAGGATCATGTGACACTAAAGACTGGAGTGACAGAAATCACAGAAATAAGTTACATTTTTAAATACAAGAAAATAAACAGTGATTTTTAAATTCTAATAATATTTCACAATACTACTGTTTTTACTGTTTTCTTTCCTCGTCTTTCCCTGTCAGAGGCAGCAGAAACAGAGGCAGCTTCTTGAGCGGCTCCAGGACCTGCTGCTGGGTCCTAAGGCTGATGAACAGACCACATGTGAAGTCTTGGACTACTTCCTCCGCCGTCTCAGTTCTTCTCAGGTGGCCTCTAGAGTACTGGCCATGAAGGTGCGGAGTTCATTAACCATCCAGCAGTGCTTGATTCATTAGGACAGTTTAAAAGATGGTCGTTGTGATGTGTGTATCAGGGTTTGTCTCTGGTGCTGACTGAGGGAGCATTAAAAGATGGAGAGGAGAGGGATCAGCTCATGGAGGAGGACTCCAGAGATGCCGAGTTACTGCCGGGCTACCAGTGGCTCCTTCAGGACCTCCCAAAATTACCTCTGTTTGATAGTGTAAGAGGCTTGACGTCCAGCGCCTTACAGCAGGTCAGTCCTCCTACACATGTACAAGATTATCAATATCTGCAACTAGCTCAGCTTATTATGTTTGTGTGATTTTCCAATTTAGGCCATTCACTTGGAAACTGATCCTCAGACCATCAGCGCATACCTGATTTACCTTTCCCAGCATGCACCAGTGGAAGAGCAGTCCCTCCACAATGACCTGGCCTTGGTTAGTCTGAATCTACAGCTTTTTATTTGTCTGAAATAAGCTGTAGTCTAACCTATTTCTTCTCTCCTGTCTTGTGTTTCATGTCTTTTTAGGATGTGGCTCGTCTGATAGTGGAGCGCTCCACTATAATGAACTCCCTTTTTTCCAAGCACTCCTGCAGGCCTGAGTCTGATGCTGTTCTCTCCGCTCTTATCTCCATCTTCTCCACCTATATCCGTCGTATGAGGAAGACAAAAGAGGGAGAGGACCTCTATAGCTGGGTACTAAGGGACATATAACTAAACTGCAAATTCAAACTCTGTAATTACTGCTTGTGCACATGAATAAAGACCAAATTTTAAATCTCACAGTCGGAGTCTCAGGATCAAGTGTTCCTGCGGTGGACTACAGGAGAAACAGCCACCATGCACATCCTAGTGGTCCATGCTATGGTCATCCTGCTCACACTGGGACCTCCCAAAGGTGAGTATCTCCTCTGTTGCAGTGTTGTGTGATTAATTCTGCATTATCTTGTAGTAACAGCTACTGTGGTTGCTTTTTTTTCATAGGGGAAAGTGAGTTCTACACACTGCTTGATATCTGGTTTCCTGATAAAAAGCCCCTTCCCACTGCATTCCTGGTTGACACGTCAGAGGAAGCCCTTCTGTTGCCTGATTGGCTGAAATTAAGAATGATCCGATCTGAAGTCTCCCGATTGGTCGATGCAGGTATTAATAAATTGTATTTACAAATAAGGGGCAGTATACACTACCATTTAAAAGTTTAGTATCTGTAAGAAGCGTCTTATGCTCACCAAGCCTGCATTTATTTTCTTAAAAACTACAGTTAAAGCTCATTATTAATTTTTCAGCACAGTTTTTAGTGTCACATGACTTAACTTGTAACTAGTGTAGTTGAGCTAATGTGTGGGAAGTCGTGGCCTAGTGTTTAGAGAGTTTGACTCCTAACCCTAAGGTTGTGGGTTCGAGTCTCGGGCCAGCAATACCACAACTGAGGTTCCCTTGAGCAAGGCACCGAACCCCCAACTGCTCCCCGGGCGCCGCAGGATAAATGACTGCCCACTGCTCCGGGTGTGTGTTCACGGTGTGTGTGTGTGTTCACTGATGTGTGTGTGTGTGTTCACTGCTGTGTGTGTGCACTTTGGATGGGTTAACTGCAGAGCATGAATTCTGAGTATGGGTCACCATACTTGGCTGTATGTCACTTTCACTTTTCACTTTCATGTGTTTTTTGTTTTTGTTTTTTCCCCTTCACAGCTCTACAGGATCTGGAGCCCCAGCAGCTGCTGTTGTTCGTCCAGTCCTTTGGGATCCCCGTCTCCAGCATGAGCAAACTGCTACAGTATCTGGACCAGGCCGTGTCTCATGATCCTCAAACACTGGAGCAGAACATCATGGACAAAAGTGAGGGTCTTTCATTTAAAATACTCTGTTCTCACATGATTTGGTGTGTGTAAAATGATGCTAACATCATGGATGTTTCTACCTGTTAGACTACATGGCTCATCTAGTAGAGGTCCAGCATGAGAGAGGAGCCACGGGTGGACACACATTTCACAGTTTACTCAGTGCTTCAATTCCTCCACGCAGAGGTCAGGATCTAATGCCTTACACTGGGGATTCTGTTAGCACTGATTAATGCTGCCGTTTTACTCTGTTTGAGTTGCACAGTGTAATTCTGTACTAATGAGTCCTTTGCTGATCTGATGTGTTACAGACAGCTCAGAGATGAGCAGGGCTAAGGTTACCGTTGAAACGCCCCATGGCTCTGTGAAGATGAGAGCAGTGAGTCAGGTGCCAGTGATCGGCCCAGAGGATGATCTCGCTGGGATTCTACTACAGGTGCAACATCTCACCTTGAGATGCTTATTCTTCTTTATTAGAGGAGTTCTTTCTCCTGCCAAGATTTAATTTAGTAACAGTTTTATTAATAACAATATCTTGTCAGAGCTGTGGCACAGCAGTTATTGCATGTGCTTCTGATGTTGTCAATCTCTGGTTTGCATACAGTGTGTCATCCTGATCGCTCTCTACTGAGGCTGGGTGATGTCATAATTTAAAACATTGTGATGACAATATGCGCGTTATTGGATTGTGATTTAAAACGTGTTAAATTAGTAAGAAACACTAGATCCGATTTAAAGGAAAAGTGAAATTAAATTCTGTCATTTGCTCACTCTTGTGTCATTCCAGACCCATAAAACTTTCCTTCATCTTTGAAACACAAATGTAGATCATTTATTGAAACCTAAGAGATTTCTATCCCTCCATTGAAAGTCCATTCCAATACATTTTTTTTTACAATACATTAAAAATAATTGCAAATAAAATTAATACTAATTGTATCATAAATATTATATCATAAAAACAAGCATACCATAATATTAACTGAATTGGTACAGTCTTAGTGTATCTCAAATAAAAATTTTATTTTAAATTTTTTGTAATTAAAACAAGCATACCATAATATTAACTGAATTGGTACAGTCTTAGTGTATCTCAAATAAAAAGCAAAAATATTATATTTAAATTATGGTAACTTGGAAAATGATTTTCAAGAATATCCATTTAGCTCTTTATGGCTTGATGGTGATGGTGACCATTTTGTGTTTGCTGAATTCTCTTTTCTCCATGTAGCTCTTCCCTCTGAAGGTGGATCCGCGCTGGCCGCCGCCCCCGGTCCGGCCATTGTCATTAGCTCTGCAGCAGACCCTGGCCCAAGAGGTGCTGCGGGCACGACAGGGTCACATCCAGCAGGGTGGTGCCACCGGGCGACTCCTACAAGCCTTTGCTGCCCTTCTAAACTCTACCCACGCTGGAGCCCTGGTCATGGCAATGCACCACAGCCATACGATCTCCTGCCCTCTACTGCGCCAGCTCCATCTTTACCAGGCACATAACCAGTGCATACCTACATACTCAATATCATCACTGGTGCTTTCTTTTGCTTGCTCACTCAAATTCTCGTTTTCTGTTCTAGCGATTGGTGTCTCAAGATGTTGGCTTCTCGTCACTGTTCTTCAACGCTGTTGTGCAGATGTTGACGTGGTTGGAAAACTCAGCGGTAGAGACAGGGCCACTCCACAGCCTCCTGAAATCTTTGGCAGCTCAGTACTCTCACAAACATCGCATCACAGATGGTGAGTGGCTCCTAATCCTGAATCTTAGCCGCGCAGGTCATGTTTGCAAGCACATATTCAAACTGACAGCACAGAACTAGCTGAATCAGCTGTCAGTAGAACAGTTTTAGTCCTAGCATGCTCTGCAGGTATATTGACTGTGCCCTGTGTCATCAGTTCGTACTGGATTTCTCCATTTGGCTGAAGCTCTGGCATACAGACGGGACTCTGAAGTGGCAGTGAGGGGCATTTTTGCCTCTCTGAGAGCTGGAGAAAAATGCAACGCTGAACCTGAACTTATACGAAAAGGTATTTAAAGTACATAGTACAGTACAGAGTACTGCTCACTTAAAGAGTAACTTCATGAGGAATCAAACTGTCCTTGATCTTTTAAAATAAAAGTTCATTATATTTTAAAAACATTCTATACAGTTTGGAAAACAAAACCTCCTCCCTAGTCTAAAAAGAGCATTTATTGAAACAATGCTGAAATGACTCTTTCACACATGACTGCCTATTTTACACATCAAAGAGCCATATTCTGTGTTCTTAAGCTGGGCCTTCTCAGTCATGAGGTAATGTAGAGGAAATAAATTAGATTTAGATATTCCTAAATATATGAAGAACTAGTGATAAGACTTAAAAGAGAGTTTAAAGGGGTAGTTGATTGCGATTTTACTTTTTAATGTTAGTTAGTGTGTAATGTTGCTGTTTGAACATAAACAGTATCTGCAAAGTTACAAAGCTGAAAGTTCAATGCAAATTCTTTTAAAATTCTGGCAGTTTAATGCCTAAAAAAATGGCAGGTAGGGACTACAACAAGATACTTCCCTGGTTTGTGCATAACAAACCCAGATAAACCCCGCCCTTGGGTAAAGGCAGCAAAGGGGGCGAGGGCATGCTGCACTGCTTTAGAGAAGAGGAAGAGAAAACTAGAGGTGTACGTAAAAATCTATTCATATATGAATCGTGATTTTGTCTTCTAACGATTCTAATGGATTCACAAGTTTCAAAATCAAGTTTCTAAAGCAGTGGTTCTTAATACTGTTCCACACGTCCCCCTGCTCTGCACACGGAAAAATTACTCTTTTTCAAAGTTAACATGAATTTACATGTCAAAGATGTTTATTCAGTGGAAGTAGGATAGATGTTATTATTCCTACATTTTTCAAAAAAAAAAAAAAAAAAACAGCAATAGGACCAAACCTTGTGTGGTGCTGTCTGTGTGTAGCACCTGCAGCTCTGCACTTAAAATATGCACTGTCCCTTAAGCAGTCACGCAATGTTTGGCAACATTCATCATCTTTATCATAAGTTCCAAAACTTGTTATGCGTCAACTGCCCAGTTACATTGCTTACACAAGATGTGTGAAATATGCCAAAGGATCAAAGAGGGGGTGTGTGTTAAATGGTTATAAGAAACTAAATCATAACTGTTTGAGGCTCAGAAAAACTGATCTAACATTTTAAATGGACATCGGGGGGAAAAATCGAATACAACAGTATGATGTAACCCCTTGAATGTATCTTGTGGCCAATATTACACAGCACTTATCTGTGTATGATGTATTTAACTTTAATTGTAGCTCTTCTAGGAACCACGTGGGGTGTACTCTTACAACAATGTACCCATTGGAAAAATATTTTTGAACTGGTGAGATGTTTGTGGCAAACGTAAGGCCAAAAGGCGAGAAGGGAAGTGTAAGTCAGCTCTCCAGAGGCAGTTAAGGTCTGTGTGTTGGTGTTGGAGTGGTTGCCAGCATTAGTCAGTCTCTCCGGAGGGCAGCATTTGACTCATGCACCAGCATCACCGCCGCTGACCTTAATGTGTTTCTCTTTATATTTTAACATTCCGCTCTGAACCTCACCAAAACAAAAAAACAACCACACACAGGGCCACACATCCACTCCAGGGCTTGTTTACATCCAGCGATGGCTCCAACAGCAAGGGTTAACTTACATTGTTATGAAAGTTAGTGTGGTGGGGCTGGAGGCCTAGCAGACAGGATTACTCCGAAGCAAAGCGTGTGGTAGTTCTCATTTTTGCAGTGTGGTATTGGCTGCGATGGTTTGTTTTTCATTTGTTGGACCTGTGTGTGTTTCACAAGAGTGAAGGCATTATAAAACAAAAACCTTGTGTCCCTTAGTGTTGCAGGGCCTCATGGAGGTGAAGTCTCCGTATCTGGAGGAGCTGTTGTCCCTGCTTATGACCATCGGTACGGAGACTGGAACCCCAGGACACACAGCGGGCCCAGTTGCCATGGTGATCTCTCTGCTGCTTCAGGAAACAGAGGAGCGAGGGGTGAAAATAGAGGTGGATTCCAAAATGTACGAGCACAATGAGTCACTCGCTTCCTCATCACAGATTTCCTTACTGTGTGCTGGTAATACTGTTTCTAGGTGGGGAAGGAACGCACAGTAAAATTGGTTTGCACTTGTTTAATCCTTGTTGAATGGCCAACGTTACCATAGTAATATACAGATTAAATGCACATCATACATAGTGTGAGGCTATGAAATATTTTTTTGGCTTTTGTAGCCCAACTGTAAGACTCAAATACCCCTTCATCAACAGCAAACCAGAAATGTGTTCTATTACCTCTTCTTATACTGCAGAGTCACAGTCTTGTCCATTTTAATCAAATATGAAGTTCATAACGTGTGTGTATCTATATACACAACTGAAATTAATGTTGTAATTCAGCAAGGA